>NC_056729.1:1396135323-1396225323 GCF_019279795.1 Protopterus annectens
GACTGGTATAGTTACCTCTCCTCCCAATTACAAATCCATTCAACTTTACAGTCGACAATTATTACACATTTAACTGACAGTTTCTAGAAGCAGTGTATCTTTGATCTTGTAACAGCTTTAGAAGCTGTAATACACTATGCACTAACCTGGTGAATGATAAAAGGAGCTAGTGGCCACTGACAGTCAGCTGCAGAGAGGATACAAAACATTTAACAAAGCTATCTTTTTTCACCAATTCAGATAGAGGGCCATGTCTGGCCAAACCCTTTTTGTACAGGTTGGGTACGTTCCCTTCTCATAGGTGCAAGGTATGCCCTATGCTTAGTAAAGCGTAGAGATTTGAGCATCCCAACTTTGAATTTATATTTGAACCGAAAAGTTATGCAGACTGTCAGACCCATAATGTGGTCTACCTTGCTACTTGTAGAGCCTGCACCAGTTTTTATGTAGGCAAGATGGTGCAAAAAATAAAAGACAGAATTCGAGGACATCAACATGACAAAGGTTCTAACTATTCAAAATGCTTTAGCCAAACATGTTAAAGAAAATCCAGGGCATGGCTTTTTATTTAGAGTGCTGCAATGTGCGCAAGCCAACCCTGGGGGTGGGGGGGTGGGGTCAATTTGAATGATTATGTGGAAAGTTTAGAGTTGTACTTAAGTTGCAGGCTAAATAAGAACCCAGGGTTAAATGCTGCTGTCTGTCTCAAACCAGCTTTAAAGAGAAGAAGGAGGAAGTAGTTGTATGATGTCATTCGGTGAGGTTTTTTTAGCCCTTTGATGACTGTTGTTTGTTTTATTTAAATTTGAAACTGTTTTTATATGTTTGAACTCTGTTTGGATCTGAAGAAGCATTGTATAATGCCAAAGCACTTATCCAGGATTTATTAAGCATACATTTTTTTTTTTTTTACTTTTTATATGGTTGTGGTAGCCTTACTGTTCTTTGGTTTTTATTTGTTATACAGTGAATCCAGCATAGGCTTTTATGTGTTCTGGAGCCTTTTTTTGCTATTTTTATTATTTTCTAACCTCCTCTCCGATTGTTATAGTTATAGTTATCATGCAATATTTTAAATGTCATGCTAAGTTTCCTTTTTAAAAGCAGCTTCTCTTCTAGACATAACTAAAAACTCCACCAGATCAGGTCTTTCAGTTAAGATTCTTATATCCTCTTCTCTAAGCCTATACTCTGATATCAATCACTGGTAGCAAAATGTCAACCAAACATCCCAAAAAGCTTATGGTTTGAGTTACAGATTTCTTACTCCTACCTAGAAGACTGAATGTTATAATTAAATCAAAAGGTGCTTCAACAAGGTATTAGTTTAGGGTGTGCACATTTATGCAACCAGCTTATTGTATGTCTTTTTATTTTTTATATTTTTTTCCCCTAACAGATTTGTTTGTTTTTCCAATTGAATTGTACAGGTTATAGGTCACATTAATGGTGGGAAAACTTTTGAAATGATTTATTGTGGTCTCATTTTTTTTATATATCACAAAAACCTGGCATTGTAACAGGGTGTGTAATCTTTTTATAGCCACTATATGTCCCTAGCCTTAAGCAGCATTTTACCTTCACCTAGGATGATGCCGCAATGCAAACAGAAAATGACTGACTTCAATAACTGGCTTGGTTTCTGGTGTCACTCCAAAGGGATAAAGTATCTGTCAGCCTAGGATGACATGATAGACAGACCTCGATGATTTGCCAGAAATGGTCTTCATCTGTCACCCCTGGGATTTCGGCTACTGTCCAAGGCTCTTGCCACCCCATAGTGCCTTTTTCAGGCAGTGTCTCAAGGACAAAATTCCAGATGTAAGAACTCCATCTAAGAACAACTTCAAGGTTTTGCTACTAAACGCTAGGAGTGACATGAATTCACAAGCACACTACACATAATACATACAGTGAATGCACCAGTGCATTCACTGGAAGCAGTCCTCACCTTCTAAGACACAAAAAAATTGTGCAGTCACGGAGACCTAATTCAAAGGTGTGGAGAACCCCCCAGCCATATCGAACTACACCTCCTTCCACATGTTCAGACCACAAACTGATGGCATGAAAACTAAAGGAGGTGGTGTATCAATATTCATTAAAGATAAATAAACCTCCAGGTTGGTTAGACAGCATGATTTCCTGGCGATATTTCAGGTGCAATTAACTGTTGGTAGGAGAACTATTCAAGTCATTGCCAGCTACAGGACCCCCTCCATGAATCAGGATATCCACTCTGCCTTTTTGGATCTACTTGAGTCTATCAAGATACAGCTGAACACCATGGCTTTGGGTGACTTTAACTACCCACCCATTGACTGGGGAAATTACTCATGCACAAACTCACTTGCCCAAAGGTTCCTCAACTTCATTAACTCCAGTGCTATGGACCAGCTAGCTGACACCCCCACAAGGGGTGCCAACATCCTGGATCTGGTACTTACCAATATGGGGGGAACCACTGTAGCACCCCCATTGTGAGGTCTTCTCTGGTGAGATCTGACCATAAATTAGTCTCATTCGAAGTTACTATCCCACCTGACCCTCCCCCCAGCACCAACTAAACAAAAAAACTTCTCCAAAGCAGATTAAATCCTCTTACTGGATGTTATAAATAGCTTCACTGCACCTGCCCCATCAGATGGAAATGGGAACTATGCCCAGTCCTACACAAATGCTTTATACAAACACCTGAACAACTGCACTGACTCGGCCGTACCTGATAGGACCAAAACGAGCTCCTCAAGGAAGAGCAAACCTGTCTGATGGACAACTGCCATTAACGGGCTTTACAATAAGAGGATGAAATTGCTGTCTAAGAGCAAGAGAGAGCAATCCCTAAACTGGAAACTCTCCCTCCTCAGCTTAAACAAGCAAATAAGACTTCTTGTGAAGTCCTCCAAAGCAAACTACAAATTAAAATTACTTTCCTCAACTAAGGACAACTATAAGGCATTTTTAGTTACATCTGTAACCTAAAAGCAAAAGCCCAAATTTGTGTCAAACTGGTAGTTAATGATACCATATATACAGAGCCTGTGGGCATCGCTAACCTGTTAGTCGATAGGTTGTGTGAAAACTGCACTCCCCTGTCCCCACCACACTTACCCCAATACATCCCTACCACCTGTCCTCTACCTTGTATCTCTAAAGAGCAGGTTATGAACACCCTCTCTAAGGTCAAAACCATAGCATCCATGGGACCTGATAACATACCAGGCTGTGTCCTACATGGGCTCAAACAAGAATTAGCAACACCATTGGGTACTCTTTTCAATCACAGTCTAAGCACTGTCTTCATTCCACCTGAATGGAAAAAAGGCCACTGTTATCCCCTTGCACAAAGCTGGTGCTTCCACTGACCGCCCAGAACTATAGGCCTATTAGCCTGACTAGCCTTATCTGCAAAGTCATGGAGAGAATCATTATGGCCCTTATCAACAAAGATACTGATAATCTCCAAACACTTGACCTTACTCAATCTGGATTTGTCAAAGGGAGATCATGCCTGTTAAACCTGATGAACTTTGAGACAGTCACAAAAGCCCTTGATTAGGGGAAATCTGTGCATATAGCCTACCTAGATTTAGCCAAGGCTTTTGACAATATCCTCCACTCAGGCATAATTGACAAACTCACCCAGCTAGGTATCAACCCATATATCATTAGACGGGTTTCTAACTGGCTCACTGATAGAACCCATATAGTCAAAATAGGGGAATCCACCTCCAACAGCAGACCTGTAACCAGTGGTGTTCCACAGGGATCAGTCCTGGGACCTCTACTGTTTGGAATCTATTTCTCCGAAGTGCAAGCTAAAACTAAAGGTTTGTGGCTGACAAAGTTTGCTGATGACTGCAAACTGGGAATGGTCATAGGATCTCCAAATGATGTCATCCTACAAGAGGGTATTACACAAAATACTGACTGGTGTCAAAGTCATGGCCTTAAATTCAATGCAGAAAATGTATTATCATCCCTTTTGGTAAGAGTGATATTCCTGCTAACTACCACATCAATAACAGCACCCCAAGTACGTGCTCAGTGGTGAGAGACCTGGGCACACAGGTTGACAGCAACCTTACCTTTGATCACTATGTCTCCACAGTGGTAAGAAGGGCATTATACATTGTTTATCTCATAGGTAAGGGCATTGCATCCAGAAAAAAAAAGAAGTTATAACCTCCCTGTACTCTTCCCTCATCATGCCAATAATTGAGTACAATGTTCCTTTTGGTATGCACTTTCCAAGCACCTGCAGCAACTGGAGAGACCACAAACGTTCCCCACAAGGAAAATTCAAGGTCTTCAGCATCTGTCCTATGAGGACTGTTTGAAAATCACTGTCACTTTATTCTGTTTCATACAGACTACTCAAAGACGATCTCTGCCTTGCATACAGGGCAGTTTTTGACCCTGCTTTACTGGAATTGCTGCATATTCACAAGTCAAATGGTACATGGGTTACGCGTTCTAATGGCCTTAACCTGGTATGTGACATTAATAGAACCTGCTGGAGGGACAGATTTATCTTCCAGAGGTTACCGCACCTTTGGAACAGGCTCCTGATTCATGTCAAGCAGAGCACCTCATTGAGCCTCTTCAAATGCAATCTGGACGACTGGATGAATAAGTGTAAATTTACCCCAGGGGTTTCACCTATGTCTCTCTTGGACAGGGGTGATATGTGCTGATCATGGAAATAAGGGTAAAACTTGGCCAGGCTTGTACGGGCCCAAAGGTCAATAGCCTAGTAACCTCCTATGATCCTTTGCCATGTTGCAGGACATACTATCTTATCATCAAGGCAAACCTTTTCACAACACAAACTTACAATTCACTTTACCAAAACATTTTAATTCTCCAAACAGGGATTGATCAAAATCATTACAACTAGTTATATCGCCATTTGGCACAAGCAAAAATAACAAGTTATGCTGAAGACCTGTTGTACCAAACCAAATAAATATGAAAAAATGAAGTACAGGTCACTGCTGAAATCTTCTTTGTTGAATCTCCTTTATTAAAAGTAAGCGCTTTCGGAATAATCCTTCATCAGACATAATTCAAAGTAACAAAAGCAGCCATATTTAAAACACAGATCATCCAATCACTTACTCCTAAAAGCCCGCCTTTTTTGTAAAGCAGGTTTAATTGGTAAAACATCATTAAGACCAGGTGGTCTATATGCTCTTAAATCTACTATCCACTTAGATTCAGCTAATGCTGTTCTATGCTGAATGCCCCCCCCCCTCTCATTGGTAGCAATATTTACAATGCATCTGAACTTAAAAGTGTGTGTGGGATTAGTCTCTATATGTCTGAATAAAGCATTGCTCACTTGACATGTTCTAATATTACTAATATGCTGTAAAATCCGAACCTTCAGCATGTTATTTGTCATACCTACATAAAAACTTTCACATTGTTCACAATTGGCCATATATACTAAGTGTTTTGTCCTGCAAGTAGCCCTCCCTTTAAATATAAAAGTTTGTGTCTTATCGGGGTGTTTATATTCAATGTCACTATTAATATATTGACAGGCCTTGCAGTTGCCACAGGGATATGTGCCTGCTCTAATATCTATTGTAGGTCTCCTATTCAAATATGTCTCCTTACATAGCAGGTCCTTAAGATTGTTGTTTCTCCTATAATTGAACATGGGACGTTCTGCCACTACGTCCTTAAGACTAATATCACTTCTTAGTATATTCCATTTATTCTGAACTATATTACATATGTCTTTAATATTACTACCATACATAAAAAGTATTCTAGGTTGTTCCTTCCTGCTACTACATAATCCTGTATCTATTTGTCTGCCACTAACAGGGCCTTGCATCCATGGCCTATTCTTTGTCTTCCTATGTAGTATATTGTTACTAACTGCCTTACTAACCATGTTCCTCTCATAGCCCCTATCCAAAAAATGTCCACTCAGCCTAGAAAGTTCCTTGTCACAATAAGTATCTTCAGAACATACCCTAGATATCCTACCCACTTGACTCTTAACAATTTTGGGAAAGATATGCCTCGGTGCATGCTGTCATAGGATAGCAATGCATTTTGCCAACATTGTTTCCTATACAATTTCGAGGTGAAACCAAGGTTACTCTGTTCCACACAAACATCCAGGAACTCTATCTGAGTAAAAGTTTTGGCACTAAAAGTCAAAAAGTGGTGGTGGTGTGGAGAAAGGCTAAAAAGCTCTCAAAGGTGGAAGTATCCCCATCCCACAAAATAAAAGCGTCATCCACAAATCTGACATACAAAACTATGTACTTATTCCATTCCTGATTATTAAGAATTTCCTTGGTTTCCCATTTGGACATAACCAAATTTGCATATGTATTAGCACAGGGGGTGCCCATAGCTACCCTGTGCTTGTCTATATGGACCCTGGTCCTATAAAGACATTGTTATTCAATACCAAGGATAGTAAGTTCTCCACTACCAGTAAACTTATGCTCAGTTGCTCCCAATCTACTTATTACTTCACCCACTGCTGTTATCCCATATTGTTGTTCAATGACAGTAAACAAACTGTTGACATCTAGTGTGGCCATCAATAATCCACCATGTTTGGGCTTGGTAGCCACAGCTAATAGCCCCAAGAAATGCCCTGTGTCTCTTAGAATGTTATCTATCTGTTCTAAATACGGTTTAAGTGTAAACTCCAACCATATAGAAATGTTCTCAGTGACCCACCCTCTCCCGAGACAATGGGTCTGAGTGGTGGGTCTGTCAATGATTTATGTATTTTGGGCATAGCCTTGAATACAGGCGTAACTGGTTTATCTACCTTAAGGAACTCATAGACTTCATGTTCTAACAGACCCCTCTCTAATAAATTGTTTAACTGACTATGTACATTATCTATAATCATTCTAACTTGTAAAGGGTTGATGGGTACATATGCTCCATCTAAAGTCAGTGTTTCTATCAATTTCCTTTCATACCAACAAGTATCTAATACAACGATGGCTCCCCCCTTGTCAGCCATCTTAATGGTGATTTCTTTCTTGTCCATAAGGCCATGTAAAGCAGTCCTTTGTGTCGGTGTAAGATTATAATATCTATTAGCACTTCTCTCCTCAAAATATTTGAAAAGGTCATTCTCTGGCGTTCATGAACAAGTTAAGTGTGGGTGTAAAATTGGGAGCAAATGTACTAGGGGTCCTAGGACCTATGGCTGCATGAGTTTGGTTATTAAAAATCAATTTTAACATCACGCTCCTACAGAACAACATCAAATCAAATATAATATCGCTGTATACAAACTTGTTGCTAGGGACAAAGGTCAAACCCTTGTTTAAAATCTCTAGCTCATCGGTACTCAACACAAATTGAGATAAATTATATACAATGCCATCAGACATACTGTTAGTCACTGTAGTGTCCTCCGACGCTTGTCTGCATTTCTGTCCTCGCTTAGGGACCTCTTGCCTGCCCCTTTCCTCCGCTTTGGTGCGGTAGATTCCCCAAAAAATGCAGAGCCCCTGCATATGTTTTCGGCCGGGCCCCTGTTTCATTGTGGTGGATACTCTCATTTGCTGTCTCCACTGTGGAGCTGGAAGGGCCCCCTGGAATCTGTGTTTGTTCTTCCGGCTGTGGAATACGTGTTTCGCTGTTTAGAGAAACACTGTTGGAATGCGAAGCCAGGATGTCATTATCGCTGGGGGTAGTAGTTACTATCCCATTGCCTGTAAGCATGTTGATCGTATCTTCCCCAAAATTACTGATAGTACAAGATGGACTATCAGTAGAACTCCTCATATCGACTCCATGTTGGTTTGACGAGGCAGACAATGTGGGTTTATTGGCAACCATACCGGTGGCCAACGTAGTGCTTGCCTCTGTGTGTACCGCTGAATCCGTCTCTGTGGCTCGTATGGCGTCCGAACGTGTTGTCATCATCACTGAGGGACGTCTAGTTGTTTCAGTTGCTCGTTCTTTGAATCTGGGCCAGACAAAGATATTACCATGGGTAAAATCGGAGTGATCCCTCCTGATTTTACCTAATTTAACGTCTTTAAGTTTGTCAGCTTCTTTAGATAATTGTAGCATAACAGTAGAAATTCTTTCTTTACTTTTGCTGTCTGGAAAGTCAGTCTGTAATCGCGAAAATAATGATGTTACTTCTTGCTTCAAAGCCGCCAGTTCTGGTGAAAAAACTTGATCAGTAACTTCATATACTCCATACTGGTGTGCAAGTTGAGAGCCTGCCACTGTGCTAGTAAGTCGGGTATCTGTGGCCCTGTGCTGGCATGCACAGGACTCTCATACCCTGGGGACAATACCATATGTTAAACAAGCTTCAAGGTGAAATGCCTGCCATTGCAGGCTGCATTGCCTGCCTTGAAATTCCACTCTTTTAATAAGTCTTCAAAGGCTCTATCTACTGCTGCAGGTATATTCCTGTTTTGTAATCCTTCCTTCTGGACACCAAAGCCCAAATCAAGGGCAGGGTTACCCAGGGTATCAGTCTTTCCTCCTGATTTACCATAAACAATGCCTCCAAGGGCATCAAACGAAATGATGGTACTGTCATCTTTGTTGTATACAGCATGTTCAGCAGGCATAACGTTACCAAGAAATATATAAGGCACAAGCAAAAATAACAAGTTATGCTGAAGACCTGTTGTACCAAACCAAATAAATATGAAAAAATGAAGTACAGGTCACTGCTGAAATCTTCTTTGTTGAATCTCCTTTATTAAAAGTAGCTTTGAATAATCCTTCATCAGACATAATTCAAAGTAACAAAAGCAGCCATATTTAAAACACAGATCATCCAATCACTTACTCCTAAAAGCCCGCCTTTTTTGTAAAGCAGGTTTAATTGGTAAAACATCATTAAGACCAGGTGGTCTATGTGCTCTTAAATCTACTATCCACTTAGATTCAGCTAATGCTGTTCTATGCTGAATGTCCCCCCCCCCTCTCATTGGTAGCAATATTTACAATGCATCTGAACTTAAAAGTGTGTGTGGGATTAGTCTCTATATGTCTGAATAAAGCATTGCTCACTTGACATGTTCTAATATTACTAATTAGTAATATTAGAACATGTCAAGTGAGCAATGCTTTATTCGAACATATGAACTAATCACACACTTCAATCATTGTAAAATATTGCCAACATAATTCAGCATAGAACATTAGCTGAATCTAAGTGAATAGTAGATTTATAACATAGACCACCTGGTCTTAATGATGTTTGCAATTAAACCTGCTTTACAAAAAAGCGGGCTTTAGGAGTAAGTGATTGGATGATCTGCGTTTTAAATATGGCTGCTTTTGTTACTTTGAATTATGTCTGATGAAGGATTATTCCGAAAGCGCTTACTTTTAATAAAGGAGATTCAACAAAGAAGATTTCAGCAGTGACCTGTACTTCATTTTTCAAATTAATTTGGTTTGGTACAACAGGTCTTCAGCATAACTTGTTATTTTTGCTTGTGCCTTATATATTTCTTGGTAACATTATGCCTGCTGAACATGCTGTATACAACAAAGATGACAGTACCATCATTTCGTTTGATGCCCTTGGAGGCATTGTTTATGGTAAATCAGGAGGAAAGACTGATACCCTGGGTAACCCGCCCTTGATTTGGGCTTTGGTGTCCAGAAGGAAGGATTACAAAACAGGAATATACCTGCAGCAGTAGATAGAGCCTTGAGGACTTATTAAAAGAGTGGAATTTCAAGGCAGGCAATGCAGCCTGCAATGGCAGGCATTTCATCTTGAAGCTTGTTTAACATATGGTATTGTCCCCAGGGTATGAGAGTCCTGTGCATGCCAGCACAGGGCTTACAGATACCCAGACTTACTAGCACAGTGACAGGCTCTCAACTTGCACACCAGTATGGAGTATATGAAGTTACTGATCAAGTTTTTTCACCAGAACTGGCGTGAAGCAAGAAGTAACATCATTATTTTCACATTACAGACTGACTTTCCAGACAGCAAAAGTAAAGAAAGAATTTCTCCTGTTATGCTACAATTATCTAAAGAAGCTGACAAACTTAAAGACGTTAAATTAGGTAAAATCAGGAGGGATCACTCGATTTTACCCATGGTAATATCTTTGTCTGGCCCAGATTCAAAGAACGAGCAACTGAAACAACTAGACGCCCCTCAGTGATGATGACAACACGCTCGACATACGAGCCACAGAGACGGATTCAGCGGTACACACAGAGGCAAGCACGCTGACCGTATGGTTGCCAATAAACCCACATTGTCTGCCTCACAAACCAACATGGAGTCGATATGAGGAGTTCTACTGATAGTCCATCTTGTACTATCAGTAATTTTGGGGAAGATACGATCAACATGCTTACAGGCAATGGGATAGTAACTACTACCCCCAGCGATAATGACATCCTGGCTTCAGATTCCAACAGTGTTTCTCTAAACAGCGACACGATTCCACAGCCGGAAGAACAAACACAGATTCCAGGGGCCCTTCCAGCTCCACAGTGGAGACAGCAAATGAGAGTATCCACCACAATGAAACAGGGGCCGGCCGAAACATATGCAGGGGCTCTGCATTTTTGGGAATCTACCGCACCAAAAGGAGGAAAGGAGCAGGCAAGAGGTCCCTAAGCAAGGACAGAAATGCAGACAAGCGCCGAGGACACTACAGTGACTAACAGTATGTCTGATGGCATTGTATATAATTTATCTCAATTTGTGTTGAGTACCGATGAGCTAGAGATTTTAAACAAGGGTTTGACCTTTGTCCCTAGCAACAAGTGTGTATACAGCGATATTATATTTGATTTGATGTTGTTCTGTAGGAGCGTGATGTTAAAATTGATTTTTAATAACCAAACTCATGCAGCCATAGGTCCTAGGACCCCTAGTACATTTGCTCCCAATTTTACACCCACACTTAACTTGTTCATGAACGCTTGTGAGAATGACCTTTTCAAATATTTTGAGGAGAGAAGTGCTAATAGATATTATAATCTTACACCGACACAAAGGACTGCTTTACATGGCCTTATGGACAAGAAAGAAATCACCATTAAGATGGCTGACAAGGGGGGAGCCATCGTTGTATTAGATACTTGTTGGTATGAAAGGAAATTGATAGAAACACTGACTTTAGATGGAGCATATGTACCCATCAACCCTTTACAAGTTAGAATGATTATAGATAATGTACATAGTCAGTTAAACAATTTATTAGAGAGGGGTCTGTTAGAACATGAAGTCTATGAGTTCCTTAAGGTAGATAAACCAGTTATGCCTGTATTCAAGGCTATGCCCAAAATACATAAATCATTGACAGACCCACCACTCAGACCCATTGTCTCGGGGAGAGGGTGGGTCACTGAGAACATTTCTATATGTTTGGAGTTTACACTTAAACCATATTTAGAACAGATAGATAACATTCTAAGAGACACAGGGCATTTCTTGGGGCTATTAGCTGTGGCTACCAAGCCCAAACATGGTGGATTATTGATGGCCACACTAGATGTCAACAGTTTGTTTACTGTCATTGAACAACAATATGGGATAACAGCAGTGGGTGAAGTAATAAGTAGATTGGGAGCAACTGAGCATAAGCGACTGGTAGTGGAGAACTTACTATCCTTGGTATTGAATAACAATGTCTTTATAGGACCAGGGTCCATATACAGACAAGCACAGGGGGTAGCTATGGGCACCCCCTGTGCTAATACATATGCAAATTTGGTTATGTCCAAATGGGAAACCAAGGAAATTCTTAATAATCAGGAATGGAATAAGTACATAGTTTTGTATGTCAGATTTGTGGATGACGTTTTTATTTTGTGGGATGGGGATACTTCCACCTTTGAGAGCTTTTAGCCTTTCTCCACACCACCACCACTTTTTGACTTTTAGTGCCAAAACTTCTTTCAGATAGAGTTCCTGGATGTTTGTGTGGAACAGAGTAACCTTGGTTTCACCTCGAAATTGTATAGGAAACAATGTTGGCAAAATGCATTGCTATCCTATGACAGCATGCACCCGAGGCATATCTTTCCCAATATTGTTAAGAGTCAAGTGGGTAGGATATCTAGGGTATGTTCTGAAGATACTTATTGTGACGAGGAACTTTCTAGGCTGAGTGGACATTTTTGGATAGGGGCTATGAGAGGAACATGGTTAGTAAGGCAGTTAGTAACAATATATTACATAGGAAGATCGAAGAATAGGCCATGGATGCAAGGCCCTGTTAGTGGCAGACAAATAGATACAGGATTATGTAGTAGCAGGAAGGAACAACCTAGAATACTTTTACGTATGGTAGTAATATTAAAGACATATGTAATATAGTTCAGAATAATTGGAATATACTAAGAAGTGATATTAGTCTTAAGGACGTAGTGGCAGAACGTCCCATGTTCAATTATAGGAGAAACAACAATCTTAAGGACCTGCTATGTAAGGAGACATATTTGAATAGGAGACCTACAATAGATATTAGAGCAGGCACATATCCCTGTGGCAACTGCAAGGCCTGTCAATATATTAATAGTGACATTGAATATAAACACCCGATAAGACACAAACTTTTATATTTAAAGGAGGGCTACTTGCAGGACAAAACACTTAGTATATATGGCCAATTGTGAACAATGTGAAAGTTTTATGTAGGTATGACAAATAACATGCTGAAGGTTCGATTTTACAGCATATTAGTAATATTAGAACATGTCAAGTGAGCAATGCTTTATTCAGACATATAGAGACTAATCCCACACACACTTTTAAGTTCAGATGCATTGTAAATATTGCTACCAATGAGAGGGGGGGGACATTCAGCATAGAACAGCATTAGCTGAATCTAAGTGGATAGTAGATTTAAGAGCACATAGACCACCTGGTCTTAATGATGTTTTACCAATTAAACCTGCTTTACAAAAAAGGCGGGCTTTTAGGAGTAAGTGATTGGATGATCTGTGTTTTAAATATGGCTGCTTTTGTTACTTTGAATTATGTCTGATGAAGGATTATTCCGAAAGCGCTTACTTTTAATAAAGGAGATTCAACAAAGAAGATTTCAGCAGTGACCTGTACTTCATTTTTTCATATATCGCCATTTGATTAGGAGCCAAGTAAAATGCTGATCACAACAGGCAAGGGTGGAAGACTTACTCTCAGAACCAGCTGAAGTACCCAAGGATCAGTGACTGAACCTCAGATGGATAAACCGTGACCAAAGAATGCAGTCAGTATTGTCATACTATTTTCAAATGCTGCAGTTCTGCAGAACTAATTTGTTATTATCTATTACTGGTAGACTGAGTGACATTTAGAGACTGGAGTAGCTTATCCCTTGGAAGGACTGTCATTCCATTATTTACAACACACACAAACTAAAGTCAGAAAGACAGATGCTGTCTTTAAGGATCTGAAAACCATAAAGTATGACAGTTTGACATCTAACAAAAAGGAACAGTCAAAGCATATGAGGTAGCAGATATAGTATAGAAGAAAGCATCTTACCACATCATGCAACTGGTAACCCCTGCTGGATACTGCTCTCATCGATCCAGTTATATATCATTGCATACAATTCTGAAACCAGTTACCCATGGCAGTACAGCTGAGAAAAGGACCAACATTGTTTTTTTGTGTGTATAATTTAGTCATTTTACAAGTTTTAAACTAGTAGGGAGGACTGGCCCAAGGCAAATTTCCAGCTATTTTGGGGACACATGACAATGACCATACATGACAATATGTGAAATCAGATGTTCTGGCTATTTTTTTATGCCACTCTGCATATTGTACCTAAAACAATAAAGAAACAGCCTCCCCCAAGTGAATACTAATACAAAAATTACTTGACATATTAAGTGTATGATGTAGATGGGTTGCCAACTGCCTCACAAATAGGTCACACACCATCAAAGTGGGACTACTCCACATCAACCAACAGACCTGTCAACCAGCAGTGTGCCACAAAGGTCAGTGCTGGGCCCCCTACTGGTTGGTATAAACTTCTCAGAAGCTCAGGCCAATACTAAGGGGCTGTGGCTGACCAAGTATGTGGACGACTGCAAACTGGGTGCAATTATCAAATACCAAAATTATGCCAGTATACTTCAGGAGAGTCTTACACAAACCAACAACTGGTGTCATTGTCACGGTCTCAAACTAAATGTAAAGAAATGCATCATCATTCCCTTTGGTAAAAACAATGTCCCTTCACACTATCAAATTAATAACAATACCCTATATACCTATGAAGTGGTAAGGGCTCTAGGATCACAAGCAGACTGTGACCTTAACTTTGAATACCTTGTGTCTACTGTAGTAAGGAAGTCTTTCTATATAGCACACTTGATTAGCAAAGGCACTGCCTCTAGAGCAAAGGTGGTTATAACCCCACTATACTCATCACTAATCAGGCCCATAATTGAGTATAATGTCGCTTTTGGGATGTACTATACAAAGCACCTTCAGCATTCGGGGAAACCGAAGAGGCTTCTAACAAAGAAGATCAAGGGACTCCAGCACATGCCTTACGCAGACAGAATAAAGTCCCTGTCATTATACTCTGTATTGTATAGGCTTCCCAGGGAAGACTTATGCCTGGCTTACAGAGCAATCTCTGACCCAAACATAATGAATCTGCTGCACATCCATAAATCAAACGGGACTAGAGCTACCTGTTCCAGGGACCTAAATATGGCCTGCAACTTCAACAGGGTGTGCTGGAGGGACATATTTGTCTGCCAGCGACTGCTGCACTTTTGGAATAGGCTGCCAATTCAAGTGAAGTAGAGAACCTCTATGGCACTGTTCAAAAGGAACATGGATGAGTAGATGGGGCACAGTAAATTCATATCAGGGATAGTGCCCACAACCCTCCTGGACATGGGCAGTCATTACTAAAAACATTCCTGGGTATTGACTGGAGTATCTATGGTATTACATTGGGATGAAATGACTAGGCTTTAAATGACCTCCAGGTCGATAGCCTAGCAACCTCCTGTGATCCTATGATCCTATGAGTAAATGCTACCACTTAAACATTCCAGCCAGTAGGTGTGCTTCTAACTTAGTGTTCACTTTTCCTGCACCTCATGTTTATCCTACTGAGTACAGCAGCTGTATCAGATACTGAGATACAGCTCTTCCTTGTTATAGACCAAGAAATATTATGGAACAATGTTTTCCTAGAAGAAGCACTTAGAAACATGGACAGTCTGCCACTGTATTCTGTCCTTGCCTTTATTACAACCTCTGTAATAAATACAGCATTGTTTATGTAATGAAACATTTAAGTGCACAGCATGGAAACACTTTGAAATGCAACTGTCTGGGCTATATTAGTTTTCTGTCATATTAAAGTGTGTGTGAATTAAGAATAGAAAAAATATTTCGGAAGTACATGTAAGTTGACCAGTGACTTCTTTCTTTGGAGTCTACCATGTTAAAGTTGTCTGTGTGTAATGTCAGTAGTTGTCAATGCTATTTTGGACAATCAAGCTTAGTTTCACGAAATTATTTTATGTCTCAGTAGATTTACTGCCTACAGACATGACAGAACTATTAAGTTACTCCTTAGCAAACATATGCCATTTAATCAACAGCATTATGTTTAATGGACAAAGGGAAGGTCATCAAGTATACAGGACAAACTACAATATGTTACATAAGTAGTAAGGAGTGAAACTTAGCAAATAGCTACACAGAGAAAATGAGTACTAATGTGGAAATAACTTTCATTGCAAATGAAAGTTGATACCATGATTCTACGATGTTTGAAATAAGGACACTTTTGGCCAGATAACATAATACAATGAGTGTGAGACATAGCACCAGCTATCACAGAAATCAGTGAAGTGAAAAGAAGAATGAAAGGTGAGGGATGGAGGCTTGACAGAATATCAAAATATTGTATTCAAAGGGTGTAAATGAAAACTGAATGGTGTCGATTGCAGAGAATGATAGGGAACTGTCTCATGGTAACACATTTTTACCCGCAAGGAACACTGCAAGTTGAAGTACTGAAATAAAAAGTGATAAAAAGAATGGTAAAGAAAGAAAGCCAGGTTGGGCACATGCACAATGTTGTTTCAAGTTTGACACTTTCCTAGGACACTGATAAATAATACAAACTGCTTATTAAAAGTATTAAAAGCAGTTAATTTTATGCAGTGTAGCCTCAAGTAAATAAAGGGGTAAAGAAGATGTTGAATTTTAATGATGAAAGATAAGGAATGTGTTGTGGACCAGGAATATTCTGAAGGAGGAACACGTTCAACAGCCAGAATCAAGACACCATGATATGTGTTTACCACACAGAGAACCTAAAAATTTAAGGTTAACTGAAAGGTAGTAACCAACAGCCTGGAGGGAATACAAAATTAGCTATGGAATTTTATGGGAATGTTTGATATTTCTACAAAAAAGTTGGAAGATACATCTTACTCAACTGGAATATAAAGCAAGAAAACACATTTTAAGATTTTATGGTGTTTTGGATGATGAAGAAACATTATTGGTTCATTTATGTGAGAATCAAAATGGTGGAATAGACTGATTTTGCTAAAAATTCAGTGAGGGTTGTTATCAGTGACAAGTTTTCTACTGCTTGAAAGGGAGGTCAGATATGGAAATTCTAGGCCAATTTGGACTAGTTTTTGACTTGCTATAAGAGACACATACTGGGGAAACTGTGGCAACCAGGAAGTATACAGTCTGCACTAGGGAGAAAAATGTCTGCAGAATAGGATAATTCAGAAGTGACTTTAAATACTCAGTCTTAGGTTTGTTATACAATGAGAGAATAGGTTATTATCTCCTGTATTCCTAAAGGCATTTTGGAATGTATACATGCTGGCATTTGATGACCTGAATGAAGTGATTGAAAAAATAAAAGAACAGCGAGTGAGACTAATATAGTTTAAAATGGCTCCAAATGAATTGAAAAACACTGCTTCAATGGGAGAAATGGAATACGAGTGAGAGGACAGGTCCAGTTTGAATGAGAAGATTATCCTGTTTACAACAGCTCCTCCTTGTGAAAGATAAGACAGACTGGGGATTTCCATATGACTGAAAGTTTAATGGAAATAAAAAAAAGTTCTATACAGGATATCAAGCAAAACTGAGCAATAAAAGGGCTGATGTAGGTAATGTCCAGATTGTGAGCAAAAAATGTGTTACTAAACTGGACTCTTTCAAAGTACATTATAAAGCTGACTTTCTCTTTTTGAGACTGATTTTCTCTCTGTGGTTAAATCTTATACTAGTTCAAATAAGGTAGGTAGCTTTCATGTATCAGAGGTTAGCCATATTTAAAAAGACATATACATGTTTTTAATATTAGTTAAATGAGTCAAATAAAAGATAATGCTTTACATGTTCCACAAAGGAAAAGGGTGTTTGTGATTGTGTATTCTTTCTGAAAGACCTAAACATGGTTTAATGTTAAATAAGTGGAGGGTAAAGGGTGATACTGTAAATGATCCCCAAAAGAAAAAGTATGTTTGTTACTACTACTTTATTCTGAAAACAAGTTATAATCAAAAGTCAACATGCTCATCTCCAGAAAAAAATCCCATTTTTTACACTCAGAAGAAGGAATGAAATTGGTACGGATGTCATACTTGCTTAGTTAGAATATGATTTACCCTTTACTGCTGCAACCTCAAAGAAAAATCTTGTCAGCATTACAATCAATCTCATCTCAGAGGTCTAGAACTATAACTCTGTTTACAAAAAGGAACACAACTCTCTCATCCTTTCCAAAGCAAAATGTTCACCAGTGGAGCAAACAGTAGACATCATCACTTTTCTTGTGATCTTCTTTACTGTAAGAACTGCAAACTACCATGTTCAATCTCTCACTCTGATGTAATATCACTTTTCTTGCTATCCTATTTACTGTAAGAACTGCAAACTACCATGTTCAAGCTCTCAACCTGATACTACATCCTTATCTATTCCTATCAACAAACTCTATTGCACAGTCCAAAGATTCTCAATAATGGGGCCTATATTTTAGGAATATGTCCATCATAATCTCTTATCTCTGCATCCATTTCCTCAGTTCTGTTCAAAGATGAAGAAATACCTTCATATTAATGTGAAATGCTAATGTTTTCCACCAAATTAAATTGCATAAATGTACTGCAAACAATTTCTTCTAATGTACCTTTTCTCAGAACTATTCTCCTACCTGATGCACTCTCAGCACCCATCACTCCTACTGTAAATCATGTAATATTATTGTATCTACTATAGTAGAATATTACTATAAAATGTACTTATTGTTATATCTATATTACATAACATACCTTTGTCACTCTAGACAGTTTAATTTAAGGAAAATTTGTCTGCCATTCTTATTTCTAGTACTTTTATGCAAACTGTTCTATGGCACGTTTGTATTGCTAATTTATGCTGTATTGCTTTTTCTGTAACACTTTCTGTAATGTCTAGATAAGCCTGAAAAGGGGCTAGCTGGATCAGTGTTGTACCCAGGTAAAAAATGTAAATAAAAATGACATATCTGCAAGATTATGGTGCAATATGAGAGCTAATGTACTAGGTTCATGCTAAAAATTACATAATGCACAATGAGACTATCTTGAAAACAATGAGCCATCACAGAGATTTTTATTTTACAATACTAATTATTATCTTAAATTTACACGCTTGAGAGGATTTGCATCAGTAGGGAAATTTAAATAATGTGTCTGAAAGGATTGTTTACAAAAATAACAGAGAAGCTAAAATATAAAACATCTTTGTTTCTGAAAAGATTTGTTACAGCTTTACTAAGTGGGGCTACTAATGTTTATTTGCTGGATATAGTGTGATTTGCCCAAGTTAACATCTGAAGCCTTAATTTTAAACACTGAAGACAGGTATTCTCTTTTAATGAAAATGAAGGATTCCTTTTAGATTACTGTAATTCAGTATAATAGATTAATTAATTATTATGCTTGGCAGGAAGACTGAATTTAGAAAAAAAAAACATTTTCATAACTACTTATTGATGCATAAAACACTGCAGTAAACACAGAATGCCCATAGGCTTGGGTTAGTCCATGTTGCTTTTTTTTTAGGGGGGGGGGTGAGTATAACACCTATTTTCTATCCCACTTAAATGAATCTTTTATTTCGGAGATGGGATCTCCAAAGGAGATATCTTCATTAGGTGTAACAATGGAAACAGTATTCTCAGATTCTGCCTTCCAAGCAATGGTGGAAAAGATTTGTGAGGCGTAGACTAAATCTTCCTGTTCAGATTTAGAAAAATGTTTTCTCTTCCGGGGAAGATGGAGCTCTCTTCTTCTTCACTGGAATTGAAGAAAACGAGTCTGGAAAGATGGATGAAGGGATTGTACTGCTTTAAATAAGCCCTTTGCAAAATGAAATGAGTCCTCCTTAGACCTTTTGTGAGTAGAGGGGGTAGAAAGAGGAGTGAGGTGCTTTGTCTTCTGGGTGCACTTCTTTGGAGTCTTAAGGCATATGGTCTTTGCAGAAAACTCCACTGGCTGGACTTTCATGAGCAACCTGCATGCATTTTCCCTCAGCAGAATGGGAGTAAGCGCCCCAAACTCTCAGACAAGATACATTTGGTTCTCCTTTCACAGATGTTTACAAAGGATGAACAGTCTGAAATGATGTGCAAGTTTCCTGAGCCATGGTAGCCCCTGAAGAGGATGACCTGGTAGAAGCAGATTGATGATCAAAGGATTGCATAACCACATCATTGGAGATGTCAGTCTCAGACAGCACATGAAAGGTGGACATCCATGTTCTGGCACTCATCTACCTTGCCACCTTCACTTTCTTCTGAGGCTGGGGGTCCACTTCAGGGGAATTGGATGGCGCTTGTTCCAGATCTCTCAGATACTTATTTTAAAGAAAAGGTTTGAGGGAGATAAGCCTATTGCCAACTGTTTTGAATATAAAATGCAGATAAATCTGACATGGCCAAAATCGTGTTCATTAACCAGGCAAACAACATAACTGAAATGTGTGTCTTTTATAGGGAGTTTGTCTTCCACAAGATCATTTGCCATTTTGACATGCATACAAGACTGTTTTTTGAAAAATATGTAATATGAATGAAGGTTTCCCAAATGTGGTACTTATTTGCCTGACGTCTGTGTAGCAAAAGCTGACCATCACTACTATGAGCCACTAAGCTGACAAAAGTCTGCATAAGTATACTAATGGCATGAAGGTTTGAAGCTTTAGCACACAAGTACATCCTTCTTATACCAGACTGTAGTGGATGTGCAACATGCAAGGACAAAGCCTGAAGTTTTGTAGACTGTTCTGACATATCATTGGCAGGATACACCTGATATAATAATGGCTATTGCAACAGCGATCTAATGAAGATCATGTAATGTTTATTAAAGCAGTTTTCTTAAGGACTGCTAGCTAGGCACCAAGAGTTTATGGCATTCTAAAATGTCTAAAGAAAAAGGTTACAGAAATGTGATTTAATATATGATGTGGTTCCAGAATAAATACAGTTAAGAGTTAAATATTATATACGGCTGTGGAAGATAGTGGACTGTGCATGATTTAGACTGTAATATTTTATACTGCTTTATAGCCGATGTATATTATGACCACAATTAAAATGAGAGCAGAGAACTTGGAAGATTTTTGGCAGTTAGTGCAAACGATTAAGGCTGTGAGCTGCTAACAAACCAAAGTTTGACTTTCTCAGCTTCTATTTGCCTATTGTGTGGCTCTGCTTAAGTCACTTAAATAAACAGTACTTCTGGGTCATCTCTGAAAAGAGGCCTCTACCTAAAGGGTTTACCCAATTTATAAATGAATATAATAAAAATAAATAAAACACTAAAATTAAATTTGGTGAATGAAGGGTGAACTATAAATGCACACACAAAAAAAGGCAGGCACTTGAAGAATTAACATACAGATAATAAATAGTAAGACGATTGAGAGGTGGAAACTGCATTCTCAGGATGTGTGGGAAAAGAAAAGGGGAGAAAATGGTAGAAGAAAATAGTTCAGAACTGTTATTAGGGACATGGCTAGAACATACTAATTAATGGTGTGCAGATTTCTGAACAATGAAGGAGGAAAAGATAACAATAAAAGCAAACTATGAGTTTTTTTTTCTCTCTTCTATTTGATGACCATCAAGCCTCCTGCTATCATCCTTGGCTCATTCATTTTCCCCTACTGGGAACTTCCTGGTACAGAGTCAATGGTTGACTATAAAGGCTGTCATCTAGTCAGCCATGGAGGAGACTTGTGCACTAGCTTCCATCACAGTCAATGCATTTCTGAATGAGGATTAATGTCACTAGCTTGGGGCAGCCTAGTCCATGTCCTTAGTCCTGGCATTTTTAGTGTCATGTAAGTCTCCACTTGTACAGAAGTGATCATCTCACTAAGAGGTCCACTCCGCCTCCTACCCAGACCCACCCCTAGGATTGGCATGACAGTGCCAGCCACTCACTCCCATATTCAGCTGTCTCAAGCTTCCACTCTCCAAGTCATCATTCAAACTCAATTCATTTAGGTTATATTCATTACATTCATGGTTTTATCACTTAATTTTTTTTCGCCTCTGGCATAACAGAGAATTCATATTAAGAAGAAAATGGGATATCAGGTTTTCAGTAAAACATAAATAGTACAATATAAAGCACAGAAAGAAACATGGCACATTATGATTATTATTATTATTATCATCATTATTGTTACTACTACTACTATTACTATTATGGACTTGTGAGGAAACCAGAAGAAAAATCAGGAATACAGGGTTTGAAATACATTACTGAGAATATAACACATTATGTTATATGCAAAGAAGAGAAAACTATGAAGATACTACTTGTATTGTTTCAAGAATCTGGGTAGAAAGGTGTGGAGTTCTGCTATATAATAAATGAATAAATAGGAAATAAAATATTTGCAATATAATTTAAGGGGTGTACAGACAGATGGTCAAAAAATGAAGAATGTTAAATTTACACAGTTACGATATAGAAACGTTTCTATGGATTAAATGAAGTAAATGATGTATATGAAAATGTGGTGCATATACAGGTGATTTTTTTACTATTTCTCTTTTTTTCATTTTAAAAATTTTAATTATGAAAATGTTTTATAATAAAAAAGTCTGTATTCTTTTCAGTAAGGGCCTAGGGATCATTAACATCTACCTAAGCTACTATCAAGCAGACCTGGCCTCAGTTTGACATCTTATCTGAATGACTGGATGGTGGTAGTACAACATGGACTTCTGGATGATACTGCATCACTGAGGGCAAACACAATAAATGAACTGTTAAGCACAATGAGCAGTGATATAAAGACCCTACAGTAAGGTCTGAGAAACAGACGCCAAACATGTGGTACAACAACTCTTAAACAGACTGTAGTAGAGGAATATATTTCAACTATACAACCTAAGATGTTCAAGTTAGGAAAATGTAACCTGTCCAGACCTCTTGGTTTTATATACAATCTCAAACGTACTACAAGAATTACTCTCCAAATATCTTCAAACATGCACTAATAGTTTCTCTAACCAAACTTCCTACACCCTCAATAGCTGTAGATTAATGGCCAGTTGCTAGTATCTTTACATTAGGCAAAATCTAGAAAATATTATTTATAGCCAAATACTTGAAAAATAATGCATCAATAAATGTAACATCCCGCCCACCAAACAACATGGCTACTGGCCTATCTATAGCAGAAAATACAACAGCAAGGCAAAAGAACAGCAAATACAAAGAAGAACAAAGACCAGAAACCCAATGAATAAAATGTATTCCTCTCTGACGTCCCGGCATACACTGCCTTCTTGGAGTACACAATTACTTCACATCAAACACTTGCTTTATACACACTGCTAAATAAGCAATTAAACAATAAAGTCATCAATACCATGAAATACTTAAAAGGCATTTCCTTTAAAGCAGTATGTGCCAATTAAAATCAACATCCATACCCTTAGGAAACAAAGTATCAAACTTTAATATATACACTGCTTCTTTATAAAGAAGTTTATTCTTACTAATGTTGATGTCCTTCAAGGATGCATCTGCAGTCCTAACAAATGGGTTGTCCTGTCGTCAGGCAGCCCTTCGGTCGGCCAGATTCCAAAGTCTGGGTCTGGCCTCGGCTGATGTCGCACTTCACCCGACGTCATAGCTGCAGTTCTTCGGGTATAAAGGTATCAGCCGACGCCATTTTCCCCAGTCTTTCTTGCCGCGTGGCACCCAAAGCAGAAGCTGTTCGCAAGTGCCGGTCGGTCAGAACCAGAGATTACTACTACCGAAGACTTCTAAAAAGCTAAGTACCCCGTTGGGGACTCTTTCTTGCCTCAGCCGATGTCAGAAAAAGTGAATAACTGTTTAACTTGTGGGAAACAAATACCTCATAAAGATTTCCACTCTTACTGCCTACCTTGTTTAGGCCCAGACCACGACGTAGCAGCTTGTCTAGCCTGTGCTTCTTTCAACCGATGGACGCTTAGACGTCGGTCGGAATTTGCTGAGGAGTTTTTCGGCACCGCTTTTGCTTACAATATGCCGTCGGAAACTCCAACTTCGCAATTAACTAAAAAGCGAAAGGAAAAGGACCGACATTCGCGGTCCGCGGTTTCGGCCGAAACCGCGGTTAAGTCAACCGCGAGTGTCTCGGTTTCGGCTGAAACCGAGTCCACGGTTCTTCCTTCGGCTGAAAGCTTGCCTCCTACCGAGGCCTCATCCAGCATGGCTGAATCTGCTACTGAAATCCCACCTGCTCTTGCAGGTTCACAGGATTTATCTGATACTATACCTTTAGATATATCTACCCCTGCACGTGGAGCTGCTAGGCCCCCTGCATCCATGTCGATTAAGGCTTTTGCCAGGGCTAAAGCAGCAAAATCTACCAAAACTGTGCCTGCTGAGACCCCCTCTCACAGGCCTAGCTCTAGTTCTCAAATGCTTAGTCTAGCAGAGGATCTCATTTCTTTGATCCGGGGATCCCAACCTCACCCTGACAGGGCCTCTCACCCACCTCCAGAGAAGAGGCCTAGAGCAGAGCCCCCTGAGCCAGTTTCTTCAGATTACTCTTCTGATGACTCAGATAATACAAACCCTCCAGAGGGCCCTTATTCTCCTTATGAGGACTCTGATGCAGAAGACTCCATTCCTTCTGCCTCTCCGCCTGAGGAATTTTCTTTTGGGGAAACCTTGCATGCTATGAGGGAACAATTTCAATGGCAGGGCCAGGATTTTTCAGACTCTAGGAAAAGGCTTAGGACCTTTTTGCATTTGCCACAGCATAGGCCTTTAGCCATTCCTCCAGTACTTACTGTTGTGGATGATGCATTTAATGATGCTTGTACTGCTCCTGATTCTCTTCCTCCGGCCCCTGCTAAGCCCGACAGGTACTACAGGGTTCCGGACACACATTATCATTTGTATAAGGCTCCTTTTGCAGATCCTGAAACTATCTCCCAGGGACCCAAGGCTGTAGCAGCTACCTCTGCCAAAAAACCCCTCCCCTCTGAAAGGGAATCTAGGGCCTTAGAGAGATGGGGTAAAAAAGTTTACACTTCTGCTACTCTTTTGGCTAGGGCCTTAAACTGTCAATTCCACATGATTCAATATCAGGAATTTATGTTAGATCAGTTAACTAAAAAACTGTCCTCGTCTGAACCATTAGACAAAAAATCTGTTCAGGAAATGGTACATAACATTCAGCAGGTCAGTAATCATTCCTTAAAATGCGGCTATGATGCACTGGAGGCTTCCTTTAGATCAGCTATGACTGGTACAGTGATCAGAAGACATGCATGGTTAAAAGAGCAGTCCTTACCAGACCATGTTAAATCAAAACTCCTAGATGCTCCCATGGATAAGCTCAATTTGTTTGGCTCCCCTGCACAGCAGGTGCTGAAGAAGGTGGAAGAGAAAGCAAAATCTGTCCAGACAGTCAAGGATTTCTTACAGGTCCAGCCTCCAAGGTTTAGTAGGAACTGGCCTTCCAAGAATTGGTCCTTTCCAGACACCTCCAGAGCTCAGAGAGGCAGGAATAGGTGCCCAAGAGGCAGGGGCCAATCCAGAGGTGCCTACAGGGGACGTCAGTGGCAGCCTAACAACCAGCGAAGTACTGCCACAGATCCAGCCACCACCACTTCCACAGGACAATCACAGTGACTTGGCTCTGAGACCGCCTACCACGGAACAACTAGAAGCACCCTTAGGCGGAAAGCTAGCCTTATTTTCAGAAAACTGGCATCACATCACAGGAGACAAATGGATTTTACAGACAATAGACCAAGGTTACAGGTTTCACTTCCATACTCTACCAAGGAAGAGAGGAATGCCAAACCTACCTCCAAATCAGAAGACAAAAGCTCTAGAACAAATACACCACTTACTAAGGATGAGAGCTATAGAAAGGGTACCATCTATGGAACAAGGGCAAGAATTTTACTCCAGACTTTTCCTGGTGCCAAGAAAAGAAAACCAATGGAGACCTATTCTCGACCTGTCCGCTCTAAACACATACCTCATTGTTCCAAAATTCAAAATGCTGACCCTACAGCAGCTTCTTCCCATGCTGGGCAAGGAGTCTTGGCTGGTAACTCTAGATCTCAAGGAGGCATACCGTCCCCATACGACCAAATTGCAGAAGATACCTCAGATTTCTTGCAGGATCAGAGCATTATCAATTCTCAGCATTGCCCTTTGGCTTATCTACTGCGCCCAGAGTATTCACGAAATGCCTGGCATCAGTAATTGCTCATTGCAGGCTTCAGGGAATTCAAATTTACCCTTACCTGGACGACTGCCTGTTACAAGCGGACAACAAAAACAAATTAGCAAAAGATTTGAAAAAGGTCATTCATCTACTGCAAGCCCTGGGATACACAGTCAATGTAAAAAAGTCAAGGCTGATACCATCCCAAAGGATAACTTTCTTGGGTGCAGAGCTGGACACATCAAATCAAATGGCATCCCTCACAGCAGAAAAACAGAACCACCTTCCTCTCTATTTCATGGCATTAACAAAGCAGAACCAGCTAACAGCAAGGAAAGTCCTGCAAGCCCTGGGTTACATGGCATCCTGCATAATATTGATTCCACATGCCAGACTACATATGAGAAAGTTACAATGGTACCTAAGGAATTTATGGTCTCAGCACAAGCACAGCCTAGAAACCCAAATTCCAATAATTCCATGCCTGAAGCAAGAATTCCAATGGTGGGCTCAGGCCTGTCAATCGAACAAAGGGCTGCCCTTCCACAGCACTCAACCAAGCCAGACTATCACAATGGACGCATCAGACCTCGGTTGGGGGGCACACATGCTGGGCAAGTGCATACAAGGCTTATGGACTCAAGACCAGCTGAACCTACACATAAATCAAAAGGAGATGCTGGCAGTAAAACTGGCAATTCAGACATTCAGACCATTTCTTCGACAGGGTCAATTGCTGATAAGGACGGACAACACCACAGTTATGTGGTACATCAACAAACAGGGAGGCACACATTCATACCCTCTATGCCGGATGGCAATGGACCTCTGGAATGTGGCCCTGAGCTTCAACATTCAGTTACAAGCAATATTTGTACCAGGAAAAGAAAATATACTAGCAGACATCCTAAGCAGAATTACCACGGATGCCCACGAATGGATGCTGCATCCAGACATCTTCAAATCCATTACAGGGAAATGGGGACTACCAGAAATAGACTTATTCGCATCCCCACACAACCACCAATTGAAAAAATTCTGCACAAGGGCATACCACCCACTTGCTTGGAAGGTGGACTCCCTATCTTTCAATTGGAAAAACCTGACAGCATATGCATTCCCGCCTTTTCCTCTGATGCACAAGGTGCTATTGAAGATCAAAGAAGACCGTCCAAGGATCATCCTGATAGCTCCAGACTGGCCGAGGCAGCATTGGTACCCATTACTGAGGAGCATGTCTCGGGAACAAATATGGCCTCTGCCCCTAGTTCCCTTACTGTTAACACAGAACAACTTCAAAACCCTGCATCCAAACCTAAAAACACTGCAGCTGGCTGCCTGGAACATTGCATAAGACAAAATAACCCAGATTTATCTCAAAGGGTTAAAGACATTATCTTGGAGGCTCGCAGACCCTCAACAAGGAAAACTTATTCAGCAAAATGGAAAAGATATCTCATTTGGAGTGCAGCAAAAGGAAAAAATGTGTCACTGGTAAACATAGCTAACATCCTGGAATACTTGGCAGAGCTTTTCCACAATGGCCTGTCCTATTCGTCCATTAAGATTCATGCATCAGCTATTTCAGCAGAATACAACATGGACCCTCCAGTCTTCTCACATCCTCTACTCAGGCAGTTTCTGAGAGGAATTAAAAATGTAAAACCACCAAGGAAGCCACCATTGCCCGCATGGGACTTGAACTTTGTGCTAGAAAAGTTGACTCTCCCTCCTTTCGAGCCAGCAGCAACAGCAGAATTACAGTACTTATCATGGAAAACTGCTTTCCTGCTTGCAATCACTTCAGCAAGAAGGGTTTCTGAACTACAGGCATTAATGGCAGTACAGCCCTTCCTTATCTTCCATCAAGATAGAGTGTCCATGAGAACTAATCCTACTTTTATGCCAAAGGTGGTCTCCAGGGTATCTTTAAACCAAGCTATCCACCTGCCTACATTCTTCCCCAACCCACAGAACAGGGGAGAAAGACTATTACATACCTTGGATGTACATAGGCAATTGCGCTACTACCTGGACAGGACCAAGAGCAATAGAAAAACTGACCAGCTACTGGTAGCATATGCAACAGGAATGGAAGGAAAAGCAATTTCAAAACAGACAATCTCTAAGTGGATAGGAAATTGCATTAGATTTTGTTACTCTTACCATGGAAAGACAACTCCAGAAAACATCAGACCTCACTCCACAAGGGCTACAGCCACTACTACAGCTTTTTTACGAGGAGTGGCTACCAAAGACATTTTAGAGGCTGCTACTTGGAGCTCCGTGCATACATTTGCCAAGCATTATAATCTACCCTTATACTCCAGATCCCGAGCAGGTTTTGCCACTGCTGTTTTGCAAGGGATCTTAACTACACCATAATCTTATTATTCCTCCTCCCCAGTTTGGCTATGGTATTCTACCCATTTGTTAGGACTGCAGATGCATCCTTGAAGGACATAGTACAGTTTTGTACCTACCATAAATGTAGATGTCCGAGAGGTATGCATCTGCAGTCAGGATTACCCTCCCTCCTTCCCCTCTGTGGTACTCCTAGGGTATTTGCCCATCTTCTAGCTAGCTGGGGGAATCTATTATGGTGTATTTGTTTGTATATATGTATATACATGTTTATTTTTATTTGCTCTCTCTTATTTGGAAACTGTTACATTTATCCAAATTTAGCCTTCCTAGAGGGCACCTGGCATCTGGGGCAAGAAACACTGAGGAAAATGGCATCGGCTGATACCTTTATACCCGAAGAACTGCAGCTATGATGTCGGGTGAAGTGCGACATCAGCCGAGGCCAGACCCAGACTTTGGAATCCGGCCGACCGAAGGGCTGCCTGACGACAGGACAACCCATTTGTTAGGACTGCAGATGCATACCTCTCGGACATCTACATTTATGGTAGGTACAAAACTGTACTTTATTGTTGTTTTTGTAATAACCTCCCCCAAAAAAACACAATCTATTTCTTCCAAAATAGTGGCTTGTAAACCACAAACAGAACTATCATGTGCTTCTAAAACATGTTGTTCCACTGAACTCTGTTCCTTTTTATTTAATATATCACGAACATGTTCTAATAATAATTTTAAGGCACTTCAAGATGTTGTGGAAAAATAGTACTAACATAGCTATAACATCCCACCAGCCTACCCTTACTTGTGACCACTTCTCAGAGACACTTAGGCATTACTCTAGATCCACACTTGTATTTCAGAAGCTATAGAAATTGAAGTGTAACATCAACTTAAGGTGTCTTACAAAATATCCAGTCTTTTCACTTAGAAAGCTAGATTAGCCACTGCACCCACTGGGATTAATTCCCAGGTTCATATAAGGAATCCCCACAACAGCCTTACTCTCTTCACAGAAGTTGTCAGTAATTCAAACAAATGAAAACAAAATTCTTAGTTTCGTTCATTTGGCCAGCAATAAGGAGCAGCATTGTTTTACACTACACAAGCATAAATGACTTTCTGTCACACCAAGATCTGCAATACTTCTAAATATATAACCTTCTAATTAATTCATGAAAAGAATTCCACCCTTCCTGAAAAACATTTTATATGACAGAGAACAAATATATTTCCTTAAAGTTTCAGAAGGCTTGCTGCTACCTATATTTCCCTTTATGCTGTCACCACCAGAAAAGCATTTATGAGGGTAACCCTGGTATGCTGGTATAACTTTTTATTTTAGTCATTTTTTTAACTGGGTAAGCCCACTAGACATGGATGCCCATTTTTTTCAGGGACAGACTGAGAGCATTGTCTAGTTATTTGACTTGCTTCGTATCATACAGTAGGCAACTGTAGGCTGAGGGAATCAAACTCTGATTACAGAAAGCAGCTTATTAACAACTCATAGCCATAATCCTCAGCAGTGTCAGACTAAAAAAAAAAGAAAAATATTTAAAAAAGAAAGAAGTTAGACAAAGGCAAATCAGACAAAAGCTCAAACCTCATATGGAACCATAAGATAAATATCAACGGATCCTGGAAACTATCGCCCCATAAGCCTGACTAGCTTGGTCTGCAAAGCTATGGAAAGGATCATCATGGACCTCATAAATAAAGATATTGGCGACCTACAGACACTGGATCCTACCCAGTTCGGCTTTGTTAAGGGCAGATCCTGCCTCTTAAACCTGGTTGATTTCTTTGAAACGGTCACCAAGGCCATTGACGAGGGGAAGGTGGTCCACACAGCCTACCTGGACCTCGCAAAAGCCTTCGATACAATACCCCACTCGGGCATTAAAGATAAGCTCACCAGCTTAAATATAAACCCCTATGTCACTAGATGGATTGCAAACTGGCTCAAGGACAGAACCCACATGGTTAGAATTGCTGGAGCCATGTCAGACTCCAAACCAGTTACAAGTGGTGTCCCACAAGGCTCAGTCCTGGGACCTCTCTTGTTCGGTATATATTTCTCGGAGGTACAGGCCAACACGGAAGGACTGTGGCTGACCAAGTTTGCAGATGACTGCAAACTGGGCCATAATCGACTCTCCAGCCAACACAAGCATCCTCCAAAGGGCCTCATAGAAACAGACAACTGGTGCCAGAGCCATGGCCTCAAGCTAAATGCCAAAAAGTGTATAGTCATCCCCTTTGGCAAAAACAAAGTGCCACAAATTACCACATAGGTGGTAATCCATTAAGTACAGAAGAAGTAATTAGGGACCTGGGGACCCAAGTTGATAGCAATCTCTCATTTGACAACCACGTGGCCAAAGTGGTTAGAAAAACATTTTATATAGCCCACCTAATCATGAAGGGATTCACATCTAGATCAAGGGAGGTCATCGTGCCTCTTTACTCATCCCTCATCAGGCCTATAATTGAGTACAATGCCCCTTTTGGGATGTACCTTACCAGACACCTGCAGCAACTGGAAAGACACCAAAAGTACCTCACCAAGAGGATCAAAGGGCTCAAACAAATGCCATATGCTGCCCGGTTAAAGAAACTCCAGCTCTACTCAGTGGCATACCGCCTGTTCAGAGGCGATCTGTGCCTGACATATAAAGCCATGTCCAACCCGGAATTAATGGACATGCTGCACCTCAGAAAATCCAAATCCCATCAAGCTATGCGCTCGAGAGACTTGAACCTCAGCACTGAAATAAATAGGACATGCTGGAGGGATAGATTTATAACCCAGAGGCTCCCTTCACTCTGGAATAAAATCCCAGTCCAGGTTAGGCAGAGTCCCTCATTGACTCTCTTCAAGAGGAATCTTGATGAGTGGATGGGAGATCGTAGGTTTACCCCGGGTATCACTTCTGTGTCACTGTTAGACAGAGGCACAGTATACTAACCTCGAAAAAGGGCATAGCAAAATTAATTTAAAATGGGTGGCAAAAGCCAAACACATTCTTGCTAGGCTTATAAATGCCCTAGGGCAGATAACCTAGTATGAACCTATGAACCTATGAACAAGTACTTCAGAAAGTCCCAGCTAGCCACATCTTACGCTATAGTGTATATTCCTACATTGTTTCAATAGTCATCTATTTAGATAATACTAGCAAGACATGCAATTAATACATAAACTATGCCCAGAAAACCCTTCAAGTTAGCTGAGGTATACAGTGTATATATAGCTGTAAATATGTCCATCTCTTCAGTCAGTAAAATCAAGGAAGAACTAAAACTTTTCCTCCTTAGACATGCTAGCTGTAAATACTTCCAGAAGAGCACCATAAGCTAAACCTTAACTGCATATACCTATAGGTATAGGTTCACAGGTAAATACTTACTAGGCTAACAACCACTAGGGCCCTTCAAAGCCTAGCAGTGCAACCCAAATAACAAAAAAGAAATGTGACCCACACATTTGATTTATATTTGATTTATAGTGGTGATTTTCTGACTGCCTCTGTCCATCAGACACACAGGAACCAGAACAGGGGTGAATTTCTAATTACCCATCCACTGGTCCAAGTGACGGTTAAACAGGGATAGGGAGGAAATTTGTTTCACTATACTACATCCTGCAGCCTAAACCTGCTTCTTTTCTCCCACCACCTTGACCACTCACTTTATATACCCTCAAAGTGTATCTACAACATCCCCCTTTCCGTAATTCCTTCCTTTTATCCTTCCTCCTTATGTCCTAACTGCACCAGGACAGCCCTGTGTAATTATCATACAACTGCACTGTAAAATAACAGATGACAATTTTCAATACTTACATCTTGTGAAGATATTGTATTCACAGTACCTAAATCACTTGCATAAATATTGTAGATATTTGTTTCTAAATCACATTTACAGATTGCTTATGTGCCAAAGCAGATACTGTACATGTCTTGCATATCTAAAATGACCTTGAAAATGGTCCCTGGAGATGAGCACCCTACCCCGGTCAGAAATCTTGAATTTTTCCAATTAATCTGCCCCAGCCTTTCTTCAGAAATATTCATAATTTTGAAGTTCGGTTAAAAGATTCCATAAAATATTTGGGAGTGATGTTCCATAATGATACTAATTTATTATGCCAAAATAATATCACTAAACTTTGGACAGACATACAGCAAGAGTGTAACAAATGGAGCAAACTTCATCTCCCCTTCCTCTCTAAAGTTACCACGGTCAAGATGAATATCCTGCCAAGATTGCTTTATTCGTTCAACTTCCTGGATCTCAATACATAACAACTTCTTTAAAAGAGTTCATTCCTTTTTTGCCAAGTTCATCTGGTCTCCTAAGTCAATAAGGATCGCTTACCAGAAATTGATTTGCCACAAAGATAGAGGTGGTCTAAATCTCCCAGACTTTATGTTATACTATGATATTATAAATAGTACTAGAACTGTAGAAATAGAGGAATTTATTCCAAATAATAGCTCCTGGTCACTGATATGGCTAGAGCTAATTCATAATTACATTAGGTCTCTTAGGTTCAACCCTAAGGCTGTCCCTTTCCTTAGTAAATCAAGCCTGAAATGCCTTAAAATTAATGCTTTTTTAAAAAACTGCATACATTTTTTTCAAAATCTGTTTGGGTCACTGAATCTAACCAATGCTTTTTATTCCCTTCAACCGCTCCACCTTAACCCTAACCTTAAACTAAATAACTCTATGCTTGACTTAAGCACATTCCCGCTACTAAAACAGAAATGCATTATTAGCCAGTAAATTTAATACTTCTACTTCCCCTTTCTGCCCCTACTGTGATCAATAAAAAGCCAATCTTTTTCACATATTTTGGAGTTGTAAATGCGTCTATAAACTTTGGTACTCCCGAATAATTAGATTACAAAAAAAAGGGCTATGAAAAATCCAACTTTTCTTGGGAATTTTCACTACTGCTTATCCCTCCTCCTGGCTAGACAAATTTACAAACCATAATCCTAATAACTCTTTTTTCTTTAATTAAATTTTATATTACCTTAAACTGGAAGGATAGATCCCTATTTACTTTGAAAGGGTTCAAGCAAATGGCAACTAAATACCTAACAGCCCATAGGACTCAAGGGTAATCAAATTCTGATCTGTACAAACCATATTTTGCAATAGGTCTGTAACCCCTTTGGTTTTGGTTTATCTTACATTTTATACTGAGGGAGGTATTAGATTCTGTTCTAATAAATCATTGACTCACATCCATTAAAAATGCTGGTTGGCTATAGGAGCCTATAATAAGTTATTCTTCCCTCGACATAGCAGCCTATTTTAAAATTTAGAAATGCAATCATTTATATGGTTTTGGCAAGTTGCACTTATATATATAGTTATTTATTTAGTTCTTTGTTTTTTGTTATTAATGTTGACATCAAATGGATTATTTGTTGAATTCTTCCTTTTAGTGTATGTTATCTATTTTACTGATGTTCATTATATACAAAATTAGTTTAATAAAGATTTTTGAAACAAAAAGAAACATTGGGAGTGCTGCAGCATCAAAATAAATGAAAGGGACTTTTCTACACATTTTCATGTTAGTAAATCTGGTTGATAATATTTTTGTGTTTGTAATAAATATTCTGTCCAGTCATGCTCTAAAGCTTAGCACATCTGAGGCAAGGCAGAGTGTCAATTATTTATTTATTTTTGTCTGGCTAACATTTGATTTTTAGATCACCAGCTTTCCATATAGTATCTTCTCTTTCCTAGGGCCACTGTATTGGCATGGGGGAGTATCCTGGATGTGACTCTTTGCCAGATGGGTCTTGTCCCTCTAGACAAATACCTTTCAACTGCCTTGGCTATGACTTCCCCCTTCAAGTGGGGCAAGGAGGAGAGGAAGAGTGACGAAGCCAGGGCATTCAGACCACAAGCAGTTAGTTTTTTTTTTCTTTTCAGACTCACCTTCCTTCTTACATGCTAGGTGCTGTCATCTAAACTGGTGTGAAAAAGCACCACAACAGAAATACCCTTACCAAGGTGCTGATACACTGCTTTTCACCTACCCACCCACACACTACAGCACTGGCTCTCACCATAGCCGCAGCATCACCAATACAGCTTGTGATTTGACCATATGAACCCACCATGTCTTTGCATTCTCCTATAAAGATGTGACCAGGCAATGTCTCATCATTCCTTTTCTCCTTGCAGTAGCAGCAACAGCTGCTCAAGCAGCTAGTAGAATTTGGGTCAACTGCTCAATGTTCAGATTTTATGCCTCTGTGTCAAAAGATCTGGAAGTCAGAATGTCAACTTAGGATCTTTTACTGCTCGGAAGGTGCTAATTCGCCTTTTCTGCACTAAAGACAATTCAACTAAAACTAATTCAAAAAATATACTTGTTTCTTTTAGGTTAAAAAGTAAAAACTGGATCATGTTATACAATCTATGCTTATGGATGGTGTAGACCAATTATAAAAGTGCTTATATATTTTATTTGTACATTTACAGCTGTTATCTGTGACAATGCACCTTTAATGAAGTTGTTCTTTCCATCAGTATGAGCTATGTCCATCAACTTCATGTTGGTACATCAGATGTACATATGACAACATATTATCTTCTATTTACTTTGCTCTGTTTATTTCTATTTACTTATTGATTACACCTGCACAATGAATCCTTCCATCTAAGATGACCTTAAATTACAGACCAATCTCCATTTTATTACTGAAGATGAAAACCACCACATACTGTTGGCCTTACAGTTCATTATGAGTTCCAATAGGGGCTATGCTGCTTCGCAGTCTAGAAGTACACTCTCTGTGTTAGTTAGTCCCATTGCAGCAGCTCACTTACAAAGAGAGAGAATTTATATGAATATTACTGTATGACATGAGACTCGGTCTCAGTTTGGACAGCTGGAGAGTGAGTGAATGTACATTTCTTAAAACCAAAATCATACATATCTGCAAATGTAAAATATTAGTGGTTTATAAATATGTACATCTGTAGGCTGCTAACTTAATTTAGTGGATGATTACATAATAGAAGGTCTTGAATTAATTTTATTCCAGCATGGGAAACATGCCTGGGTAGATTGTATGTTTAGTACATGTTGCCTTGAGTACTCTGTCCGGTCTGTATTCAAATGTGCCTAAAATATTTAGTTTGTCCACTAAATTGGCTCTTAATTCCCACTATGCTACAGACATATATACATATATATATTACATGGTGTGTGTGTGTGTGTGTGTGTGTGTGTGTGTGTGTGTGTGTGTGTGTGTGTGTGTGTGTGTGTGTAAGTAAATAAAGGCAAAAAATGGCAACAGGGCAACATAAATACTAGTGTTACGATATTATAATTACTGAACTGAAATTTTCAGCTACTTAAGTCAGTGAGCAAGTTTGGATGATTAACATTCACCTTTAAAGAAACTACTTTCAGTGTCCCACAGCCAGTATTTCATAAATAAAATAACAGGATTATATACATCAGGTTTAAGTTCAATTAATTGCCTGTTTGCATCTCTTTTATACACTCAAAAACATCAGCAGCAGTAGTTAATAACATTCCTGAACTCCTCTGCTGTACTTTTGTACTGTCTGTAATTTTAGGTTGGTTATATAACTGTTTGCCAATTCATCCTAAAACTGCTTTCCTTGATAATTTAGCTCAATTATAATATTGCATACAGCCACAGAAAAATATGGGACAATATTATCTTTTTTATTATTTGTTTTATATGTATGTACCATTGCAAATGCAATCATAGGAAGGAATAGTAGCTCATGCTTTTAAGTCAAACACAGCAGTTATTTAAATATCGGTTGTACCTAATCTCTCCCTTTGAATGCAGTATACTATTCCTGAAGAGCATGTATTAAACATCAAAGAACATTAAGTACTAACAGCTGTAACAAAGCAAAACAAATCGACAAATTGTTCATTTTTGTTAGTTTCTTGCTCTATTTGCGTTTTTGTGAAACAGCATCATGACTAGCTCAAATACGCATTGTAATGTAAAACAGTTTCACATATAAAATCATCTAAAAAGAGTCATGGCAAAAATGATACAGTGCAAGCTTCTACAAAAAATATTAACTATACCACTATTGAGATGTAGTACTTACTTAGAGAACACAGAGGCATCTAAACATTGAAAAAAGACAATAGTCAACTAAGATTTTGGTATTTTCCACTTATATCCAATGTTCTTTACAGCCCAAACATTTTTTTTTTGCATTTACAAATGACATCCTTAACCACCTACATATGATATCACAAACATTTCTGGCAAACAACTATTGTCAAAAGCAAAGGATTAAGTTGTTAAAAATGTCACAGTTACTCCATGTCAAGACAGTAAGGATACAGAGCTATAAACTGTGTGAATTAATCAAATTACCAAAAAGTATCCCTGCATCAGTGGACACTGTTGGTATAAAGCAAAAAAGGGTACACAATCTAACAGCAACTGGAGGTGGATGTCAAGATGAGGCAAAGAATAGTTGTGTAAAATCTTACCATAACCACAGATGCCCTTCTTTTCCATGTTGCCGTATTCTAACATGAGAGATACTCTCCCTGAGGTAACTCGAATGTCTGGTTCATAAATAAAAGCTTGGCCTAGCTGCGGTACGGTGCGTGGGACATCACATGCAGGGACCATAAACTGTGGGCCATAAATATGACGTCCGCATGCACAGACCTCAGAAATGAATCCCCCAGTCAGACAATAGTCTAAGGTAAGCTGATAGAGATGCCATCCAGAAAGGTAAAATGTCCTACAGGGGGTAGGAGAGTGGGATAGAAATACTGCAACATGGAAGAGAAGGGCATATATGGTTATAGCAAGATCTTACACAACTATTCTATGTCCTTCCATTCTCATTGTGATGCCCCAGCACTGGCCCATTAAACAAAGAGCCTCAATCCTCACACTGGCAACAGTGGAGAACATACACAATGGGAGGATGAAAAGTACATACACAATAAAGTGCAATTTACCTTAAGAGCACACAGAGATTACAGTCAGTCTGGGGCTGGTTTGTCCCTCCTTCTCCAGACCCCCAATAAGACTACCCACTGGCACAGCTATAGAGTTGAGATCTCAGCTGAGTGGCCAGACCAAGATCCCCAGTACCCTCTCTGTCCGGGTCTATATTAGATACTCGAAGTTACTGAACTTCGAATACGATATGATCGATACCATATCGTCGAAGTCCAGTAACATTGAATACCTAATAAAAATATGAAAAAAGTAAGAAAACAGAACTACTTGCTTTAAGCAGGGGGGCAAGCCCCTCTGCACCCCCCACATGGGGGGGGGGGCTGCGCCATCCACACCCCCTGCTACTTAAATATTCCAACTCTGAGACCACACTACATTGAAGTAAATGGAAATCTCCCATTATGGAGATTTCCATTTACCTTTTCGATCTTCTGCGGTTTCGCCGTTTATGTGTCGACAATGTCAGATTTGACATTGTGAAAGTTTGTGATTTTAATATAGATCCTCTCTGTCCAACTAGTGCTTTGTGTCTCTGCCCAAGTAGCTGACACACATGCTCTTTGAGATTTGATTTATATACAAATGCACGCAGATGTACACACACACACACACACACACACACACACACACACACACACACAATCCTGGGAAAGGCTGGCACAGGTTTACTAGCTATGCCCCCTTCTGCCCAGACTGTAAGGTAATTCCAACTGCCACCAACCACTCTTTATCAGCTACTTTAAGGTCCTTAACAAAGGGTGTCCAATCCTACTGTGTAATGTTACTATTAATCCAAATGGTAGCTTGACAAAGGGCCAGGCTTTTAGGAGAAGCCTGTACAGTGTCACCAAACAGATGTGCAAGTACTCCAAGAGCTTAAATATCTCAACGTGTTTGTTTGTTTGTCTTTCGGCTTTTCCTGGTTAGGGGTCGCCGCAGTGGAACTCCGATCCGCTAATGATTGGCAGTTGGTTTTATGGTGTCGAGTTGCCAGCCTGACACCCAACCTTCAACAAAGGCATGCCCATTCAACGCATATCTTCCGAACGCCCACTCGACTGCGGGGAGGACATGCAGACTCCACACAGAAGGCACTCCCAACCCAAGCCGAGAATTGAACGGGAGAACCTCTTGCTGTGAGGCAACAACGCTACCACCGCAACTGAAAGGTTTAAATATATTTAATAATTGGGATAAGTGCTTTAATATTTAATTTCTTACATATTTTTCATCAAACAAAAATAAATACAAATAAATTATAATATCACAATATAAACAATTCTAGCAGAATTAAATTACATTCTTAATATTTTTAACAGGTAGTCTCAGCAAGCTATCTGTCTGGCTACTTTTAATATACTGTTTAAAAAGGTGGAAAATGCTAAGCAGTAACTGCTAGACACTGGAATATTCTACTCTGGACATTAAACATATATACTTATCACTTTATACACATACAATACACACAGTATATATGTATTTGTGAATGTGTATGGCTGTGTGCGTGCCTAGACTTTTGAAAATGATTTTTAACCACAATATCTAGCCATAAATTCCTGTAGCACTGGGGTCTCATAAGTTTTGATCTAGTAAACATGCTTCATTTTGTTTTACGCATTAACTAACGTGAAACTGACCTACCAGTTTAAGTCTTACTCACTAGCAAAAATTCTCTCACTGGATTCTCACCAGGAAAACATATAAACTCTTATTTCTGATTATTTTCTACTACGACCACGTATTTTAATAAATGGTACTCATTAAGAAGTTCAGCTACATAACCGTACTATTTGTTCAGGTGCCTGTCAGACAGTATGCATGCTTAAAAGTTTATTCTGCCAGAGTGAAAATTCATGATCTAGTTGTCACCTCTTCCTAAAACAGTAATGCACTGCTTTCTTGGCAACATACATAGGCTTCCGTTTCCTTACCTCCTTTTTCCATCTAGCTAACCATTCTTCTCGCTTTCTCTTACTGACATAATATGGGTCCCCGGCTTGGAAGGTCATTCTTGGCACAGGTCTTGGACGCAAGCTAGTTTCCCAGCCTATGGTTCCACGCAGCCGGCCTCGCGATCCCTGCTTAGGATTTAAAAGAAAAGGAAAACCCAAAATAAATATGCAGTTTAAAATAATGGGAAGTGTGCATTCATTAAAGATGCAGCATCCCATTTAAAGAGTTAGATTAAGATGTTATTAAAAATATTCCCAGAATAAATTAAAGATATAAGCTTTCCAAAATACTGGAATAATTTGCAGTTTCCCTCTGTTCTTTTACTACTTCATATTGCATTATATGCATAGCAACTTTGCTTACTTTTAAATATGAGTGTAAGTAGAGGAATACAGAAAGATAATATCAGCATCATAGGTTCAGAGGTTCATAGATTAGAACTAAGCTAACTGCCCTTGCAAGCCATTTTAAGCCTAGCCAATAGTCTCTTGTGAGACTCAAACCCTGCACTTTATGTTTGCAAGTCAAACACCTTAACCATTAGGCCACCCTCCCAACCCCCTCATTCTGCACAATACTGGGGTCACAGAAACATTATTAAACGTCAAAGAAAATTAAGTACCAATAGCTGTAACACAGCAAAACAAATTATTAATTTTTGTTAGTTTCTTGCTCTAGTTGCATTTTCGTGAAATAACATCATGACTAGCTCAAACATGCATTGTAATGTAAAACAGTTTCACATATAAAATTACCTAAAAAAAGTCATGGCAAAAATGATTCAGTCCAAGCTTCTACAACAAATATTATCTATGACATTACTGAGTCTTCAATGGAGGCTACAATTCACTACCACTATTTTTTGTTGAGCAGCAAATCATGTGCATTATTTTTTAAAGTAAAAAGATAACATAATTAATCATCTCAAAACAGCTCAAACAGCATAGATTACTAAATCCTTACTTCAGATTTAAGAGAGTCTGAACTTGAGTCATCTTTATCTTCTATGCCTGCAAAAAAAAAAATATATATTACTTTCCAAGTCGGCTAAAAGGGAGTGAAATGCGCATTCTCAATAAATCATATTAAGCTAATAGTGAATTTCTTAGTATTTAACACTGGCATTTCAACAATTATTGAACAATTATCACATGAAATGAATGAAAATACAAATTCTTGTTCACTAATGCTGCAGTTTATTACTTATGTTCTTAAAGAAGGCAATTCTCTAGAAATACTAGGTTTCTTTCCAGAAGACAGATTTTAAGTTATTCATGCAGAGCTCTCAACCTATCATCTCTAAAAGTAGGAATACTACCTAGTGGAATAAATAGGCAAAATGTGGAACTCGTATTAAGAAATTACTAAAAGCTTCAACTAGGAAGTTTACATGATGGTTAAAATGTGTTACTTTATACTTGTAAAAAGTCATTTTTAGGAATCAGTATGACTCAGTAATATTTAACATTGATATCAGTAAAGAAAATCCTAGCAATGAAAAGTGTGGTAGACCCATTCAATGTAGAAGTGCAAGGAATATGGATTTTTTAAGACCCAGAATGAGGATAATACAGTTGTGTACACTTACCATAAATGTAGATGTTCGAGTGTATTCACTGTTGCAGTCATCACACTTGGGTTATCCTGCCAGGGGTAGCCTCAGTCGGCCCGAATACCAGAGGCTTAGTGTTTCTGTGTCAGTTGCTGTCGCTCCAGGACTGACGTCAGGTCGTCAGTGGTATAAAATCAGACAGCTGACGCCATTACATCAGTTTTTCTTGCCCCAAATGTCAGGAGGCCCCAAATAGGGAGCTAGGACATGGTGGAAGAACACCGCCAGTAGAAAGTAAATACCAAGCCATTCCCCTGTAAGGAGTGAGAAAGAGAGAGAAGGGGGATGGAGGGTGGGAAACCAGGACTGCAACAGTGAATACAATCGAGCATCTACATTTATGGTAAGTGTACACAACTGTACTATGTTCTTCATGTTTCACTGTTGCAATCATCACACTTGGGTTAATTCCCAAAGCTGAAGAAAAGGGTGTAGGCAGTCAAGAAGACTGGGGGCTGGCTAGGATGCCCTGCAAGACTGCGTTTGCAAAGCCTGCCCTGGATTTGAAGAAGACAGGCAGGTGGTAATGTTTGGTAAAGGTATGAACAGAAGTCCATGTTGCAGCCTCCAGGATGTCCCTGGTGGGGGCCCCTCTGAGAAAAGCTGCAGAGGTGAAGGCTGCCCTGGTGGAATGTGTCCTGACCCCCTTAGGAGGCGGTTTCCCGTGGTGTTTGTAGCAGAAATGGATGCAGTGTGCTATCCATTTGGAGATTGTTTGTTTGGATATGGCCTTGCCCTCTGCCCCTGCTGCAAAGCTGACTAGCAATTGGTCAGTTTTCCTAGTCCTATCTAGGTAGAATCTGAGCTGTCTGTGCACATCTAGAGAATGCAGAATTCTTTCCCTCTTGTTTTGTGGGATAGGGAAAAAGTGGGCAAATGAACTGATAGTTGACAGCCACACTGGACACCACTTTAGGCATGAAAATTGGGTTAGTCCTGAGGGAGACCCTGTCAGCATGGAAAATGATGAAGGGCTCTACAGCCATGAATGCTTGTTGCTCTGAAACTCTTCGAGCTAAAGTGATGGCCAGAAGCAAGGCTGTTTTCCAAGAGAGGAGTTTTAACTCTGCTGAAGCTGCAAGCTCAAAGGGGGGGGGGGTGAATTTTTCCATCGCAAAGTTAAAGGTCCCAAGCTGGGGTAGGAGCTCTTCTGGGTGGCCTTAAATTGTTAGCTCTTCTTAGGAACTGTTTGATGAGAGGGTGTGAGAAGAGAGGTGGCTCTGTGCTGTAATGAGCAGAGACAGCAAAGGCATGAATTTTAATAGAAGAGAAAGATAGGCCCCTGTGTAGTAGGTCTGCTAAGTAATCCAGGATAAGAGGTAGGGAGGGTTGTGCTGTTTCAGCTCCTTTAACCTGGATCCAGGTGCAATACCTTTTCCACTTGTCAGCATACGATTTTCTAATGCTGGGGAGTCTGGCCTCACACGTAACATCCAGGACTTGTTTGCTTTGGCTGGTACCTGGAAGAGAGGTCAGGGAATAAGCCAGGCTGCCAGGTTCAGGGTCTGCAATTGCGGATGCATGAATTCTCCATTCTTCTGGGTCAGGAGTGTTGTGATCTGAGGTAGGTGCCATGGTGGCAGAGGTGACAAGCTGCGCAGCAGTGGTTACCAGTGCTGGCATGGCCAGTGTGGGGCAATCAAGATTACCCTTGGCTTTTTCTCCCTTAATTTGAGCAGTACCCTTGAATTTAGTAGTAGAGGGGCAAATGCACAGATCGAGAGGTTTACCCATTGGAAGGATAGAGCATCCACTTTCCAGGCTTTGCTGTGAGGTTCCCTGGTACATAACTTGCTGAGCTGATGATTGTTGTGGGAGGCAAAGAGGTCCACATTCAGGGTGCCCCATTTCTGGGTTACAAGGCTGATGTTTCTGTGGTCTAGCTGCCACTCGTGTGGGTCTAGCAGGTTTCTGCTTAAGTTGTCTGCCAGAGAGTTTAGGGAGCCTGGCAGGAATTGTGCTAGCAGGTGAATTTGCATGGCTGAAGCCATGTGCCAAAGGGTCATGGCGAGCCTGCAGAGAGGATAAGAGTGAGTTCCTCCCTGCTTGCTGATATACCACATCACTGTGATGTCTGTTTTGATCACTAGAGGCCCCGGGAGAGTAGGGGTCTGAAAGCTGGCAGAGCATACCGAAATGCTAGCATCTCTTTTTGGTTGATGTTCAGATGTAGTTGATTTGGGCTCCAATGGCCCTTTTGGTACTTTTCCTTGTAATGGATGTAAATTCTGTATATTTATTTATCCTTGTAGCCAATACCAATTTAGACATATTGATTATGTTTTGGAATAGAAAGACAGGTTTAATTGTAAAAGTTCAGGTTTGGTTTATTTGGCAACCTGTTGTACCTGTTAATGTTTTTACATTGACAAAACTGCAAGAATACTTAGCTGTCATATAAGTGAACACATTACAGCCATTAAGAATAAAGACATTAATAATGCTCTAGCTAGACACAGTCTGAGTTGTTCACAATGTCGAAAGTTTTATTTTTTGTTATTCAGAAAGTTGATTCTAGTTTGTAGAGCAATTTAATAATTACCTTGAGTTATTGTAATTCAAGTGGCAGGACTTTTTACATGCTGACGTTAGTCCTGGATTAAATGAAACTATTTCAGTAAATAGTTTATTGAATTATAAATGTATTTAAATATTTTGAAAAATATTTTTACGGGTATTTTATTTTTCTTTTGTAGTATTTACATAGTAGTTTATTATTTAGTATAGTTTTACATAATAATGAAATTTTAAATGTTAATAGGGTGTGTTTATGTAATGTGATTTGATTGGTTGATTAATTAATGCTGTCACTTTGTTATACATTTAAACTGATGTAAGGTATATGGTAATTTAGTCTAAAGAAGTTCTAAGAGTAAAAGAATGAAAGCGCTTAAGTACTTGGTGTATGTGTTTATTTCGGCTACATTCTGGTGGTTTTGCTCGTTTTCATTTGCTTGTCCAGTTTGCAAACACTTTTTCTATGTTTTTTTTTTTTTTGTTACTTTATGGTACACAGACCTCTCTGCTTTGCCAGAGATGGTCTTTACCTATCACCACTGGGAATTTTGGTTACTGGCTAAGGCACTTGCAGCCCTTATAGTGCCTTTTTTAGACAATGTCACAAGAACAAAATTCCCAATGTAAATATATCTACAAAAAAAAAAAAAACAACTCAGGGTAATGCTGCTAAATGCTAGGAGTCTAAACAAGAAACTGCACTCACTAGAAACAGCCCCCCCCCCTTAGAAGATGCTGACATCTGTGCAGTCACAAAGGGTTGGCTTAAGTCTGCAGAAAGCACCCCGTCCACACCATGTTACAATGCCTTTCACACTTTCAGACAACAAACTGAAAGTGTGAGAACTAAAGGAGGTGGAGTATCAATAGTCATCAAAGATAAATACTCTTCTGGATTGGTTAAACTGAATGATTCCATTGAACTACTGAGGCTGACTTCTTAGAGATGGTCACTGACTGAATTGATTGTAAGACCCTTCTCCAAGTTATTGCCAGTTACAGGACCCCCTCCATGAACCAGGACATCCACACTGCCTACTTGTATTTACTTGAATCACTCAAGATACAACCAAATACCTTGGTTATGGGTGACTTTAACTATCCATCCACAGACTGGGCAAATTATACATGTACTAACACACTTGCTGAAAGGTTCATGACCTTCGTCAACTCCAAAGCCCTGGATTAGGTGGTTGACATCCCCATAAGGGGCCCAAGCATTCTGTATGTGGTGCTCACTAACATGGGTGATCATTGCTCCACCCCATGTGTGTGGCCCTCCCTGGTGAGATCTGATCATAAGTCAATCTCATTGGAAATAACAATAGCATATGACCCCCACCCCCCATTATCAGCAACTAAACTAAAAAACTTCTCCAAAGCCAATTACAACCTATTACGTGACGGCATATATAGCCTCATAAACCTAGCCCTCACTGATGGCAAAGACACTTATACTGAGATATACACCAGTGTCTTGTACAAATATCTATACGTAAGCATTGACTAAGCTGTACCTGATAGGTCCAAAGTAAGATCCTCAGAAAAGAACAAACCTGCCTGGTGAACATTTGCCATCAACAGGACATACAATAAGAGGAAGAAATTGCTATCTAAGAGCAAGAAGAAATGGTCTCTGAATTGGAAGCACTACCTTCTCAGCATAAAAAAGCAAATAAGACACCTAAGAAAGTATTCTAACGCTAACTACAAATCCAAATTAGACTCCTTTGCTAAGGATAACCATAAGGCCTTCTTTAGTTGCATCCAAAAACTTTAATGAAAAACCCAGAACTGCCAGAACTAGTTGTTAATGGCACCATGTACACTGAATCCACAGATATAGCCAATCTGCTAGCTGACAGGTTCAGTGAAAACTTCTCCCCCCAGTCCCCGCCACATATCTCTCAAAGCATCCCTACCACCTGTCTTCCACCTAGTATTTCCAAGGAGCAGATCTTAAAAGACTCACGCCAAAGCTAAAAACACAGCATCTATGGGGCCCAATAATATCCCAGGCTGTGTTCTAAATGGTTTAAGACAGGAACTAGCTGCACCAGTGGGTACTCTTTTTAACCATAGTTTAAACACTGGTTTTGTCCCTGCTGAATGGAAAACAGCACCAGTCATCCTGTTACATAAAGGAGACACCTCCACTGATCGTGGAAACTACAGACCCATAAGCCTGACCAGTCTTATCTGCAATGCTATGGATACATTTGTCATGGATTTTATCAACAAAGATATAGGGGACCTCAAATACTCAACCCGACCCAGTTTAGCTTTGGTAAAGGCAGATTCTCCCTGTTAAACTTGGTTGGTTTCATTGACATGGTCACCAAAGCCATGGATGAAGGTAAATCAGTGCATATGGTCTACCTGGACTTGGCCAAGTCCTTCAACACTATTCTCCACTCAGGTAGAATTGATAAACTCACCCAGCTGGAGATCAACCCTTACACTGTCAGGAGGATTGCAAACTGGATCACAGACAGAACACACACAGTCAAAATAGGGGATTCAACCTCCACCAGCAGACCTGCAACCAGTGGCATTCTACAAGGATCTGTGCCGGGGCCCTTGCTGTTTGGTATTTACTTCATGGATACACAAGCAAACACAAAGGGTCTATGGCTGAAAAAGTCTGCTGATGACTGCAAACTGGGAGCAGTCACTGAGTCCCCAAACAATGTCAACATCCTACAAGAGGGACTTACACAGACAAGTGACTGGTGCCAAAATCATGGGGCTTAAATTAATTCAAAAACATGCATCATCATCACCTTTGGCAAGGATGATGCCACTGTAGATTACCACATTAATAACAACACCCTAAGCACACAATCAGTGGTGAGAGATTTGGGCACACAAGTTGACAGCAACCTTTCCTTTAATCATCATGTCTCTACAGTGGTAAGAAGGGCTAAATAACATTGCCTATATTATAAGGGCATTGCCTCCAGAACAAAAGAGGTTATACCCTCCCTGTACTACTCACTCATTAGGTCAATAATACAGTACAATGCCCACTTTGGCATGTACCTTACCAGACACTTGCAGCAACTGGAGAGACCTCAAAGGTTTATTACAAAGAAAATTTGGGGTCTCCAGCAAATGTCATACGTTGACAGACTGACATCCCTGTCATTATACTCTATCATACAGACTACTCAGCGGTTACTTGTGCCTTGCACATAAAGCAATCACTGATCCTGCTCTAATGGTTACGGCCCCTCTGGAACAAAGTTCCAATTCAGATGAAACAAAACCCCTCGTGACCCTATTTAAGTGTAATCTGGATGTTTGGATGGGAGTTTCACCTGTGTCCCTCTTAGATAGGGGCAGTAGTTGTTGACCTAGTTCTACATCATACAGTGATATACAAGGGAACAGGGGTTGTTCTTGGCTAGGCTTGTAATGGCTCTACGGCCAGCAGCCTAGTAACCTCCTGTGATCCTATGATAAGAAAAGGATCAACAGACATGCTGAAATGGCCAATAAATGAACCTTGACAGAGAAGTGATGAAGGCCATAGGATAGTAACTCACATAACCATTGTAAAATCAGAGAAATGCTAGCTCTGACTGGGTGCTGGTCATGTTGTTGGCATCCATTTTCTGATACATGATTTTCTACTAGCAGGCTTTCTTGCTTCCATTATTAACTGCTGCAAGTCCTCAGTAAATATGTTCCTAAAGGAATTAAGACCTACCATCAGATGAAGTTAATTAGGATTGGAATGTATCAAACATTCCTGTTCTTGTGCGAGTAGGTTCATTCTGTGAGAAAGCTTGTGGTAATTGCCCCTGGCCATTTTCAAAAGAAGGGAGAACCACTGTTGCCTGAGACAGAGGGGAATCACCACACTGATCTTGGAGGATTCTTTATGAATCTTCAGAAGTATCCTGGATATCAATGGCAAGGGAGGAAAAGCATACAGGGACATTTCTGTTCAAGGAAATAAAAGACATTTGTCTTCCAGACCCTTCTTGCATGGTGTCCTGGAGCAGTATTTTCCCATCTGATTGCTCTGAGCAGAGTGAGAGGAGGCAAAGAGGCTTATTTGAGGGGCTGCACACAGATGGATCAAATCTTGAGCACATGATCTAGCTTCTAGTCATGATGGCCTGCCTTTGTCCTGCTCAGCTTGTCTACATTTTGCTCTGAAAGGATGTAGGAAGCCTGCAGACTGAGTCTAAGTTGTGAAACTATATCCCAAGTTAACACTGCTAGGCTCCAAAGGGAGTAAGACATGGTTATCTCTTGCTTGTTGATGTACCATATGACTATGCTATGGTCTGTAACAATTTCAAGATGTCCAGGGGACCAAAGATGATTTAGAGAGTTGAATGCCTTGATCAGTGCAAGCTACGTCTCTCATTGGTCTACCAAACACCTTGCACTTTTATCCCTCCTGAAACTGCTCCCCAAGAAAAGTCTGAGGTTTCTGTGATGACTGATTGCTTTGGTGCTGTAGTGGAAAAGGGGAGACCTGGATTTAGGAATATTTGCAGTCCCCAGCAAGTGACTTCTCTTCTGACAACCATCAGAACTGGAATTTGAAAAGACAATGGCTGTTGGTGCTGAGTCCAAAGAGATTTGAGATACCACTTTATCTTTCTCATGTGGAGTCTTGCCAGGGGCATCACGGAAATCATACATGCCATGAGACCCAAAATCGTGAGGTATTCCGTTGCAGTGGCCAAAGTCTTTGTGGAAAATCCTAGAAATACACCTAAGGTCTCTTCCATAGTCATTCTGACTTGTTGGACTGTCCTTAGTTTGGGAAGGGGGACCAGAATCATTTCTGAAACCCTCTTGCCATTTCTTCTTAAATGTCTGTACCAGCATTTTGCTGAGGCTATTTATTTTCTTTCTTTCTTGTCTAAATTGGAAGAAATTAGGGAAATTCTTAATTTGAGAAAGGAGGGCTGAAAAGTCTTAAAAGATGTTCTGAACCAGCTTATCCCTCATATCTCACTTTTTGATAACCTCTGCAGCAGTGGGACCAAAAACTAAATGTCTAGAAGAGAATTTAAAATATCATTTTTCACATCAACTGGGAGGTTCGGAGAAAGTGGTCCGGCAAACCTCTTCAAAACAGTACCAGTGGTCACATCCCTGGAAGAAGTATCAACAGAGTCATACACACAACTTAAACAATGAGTTGTGATCTGTAAAATGAAAGAAGTTAAACCATTTAAAGCAGATTTTCTTCACAAGAAACGCCAGACAAAACATTCCTCATACTTTCACAATTAGTGAGAATAAACTTTATTTAGCACGTGAGCCTGACAATTTGCAAAAGCATACACTTTCTCCATGCTTTTCAATTACTTTACCATCCTTGTCAGAAAGTGCATGATTGGAAATGTTTAGCAGCAATGGGATTAACTAAAGCCACAGTTGCTGGGTCATGTTTGGGATGAGTGTATAAAGACTTAAAAGACTTAGGAACTGCCTTTTTAGGGGGAGCAGGCTAACTATCAGGAAAATGTCAGGCAGTAGCACATACATCCTCCGGTGCTGACAGCACTGGAGGAATGGGTGAGCTGTTACAGATGGAATTCCCAGAACCTTCATAGTATTTTCTGATGGACCAAGAAACTTCAGTGATCTCCCACTGAAAACACTAGCACATTCTGAAAATAATCTCAGATTCTTGAATATCTTAAAGAAAAATCATCCCTCTTTCTTTTACCAGAAAGCATTTTATAAGAAGGGTCAATATCCTGAATTAAACTCTGAACCCAATCTAGTAAACTAGTCCTGTCTAGTGAAATTTGAGGAGGCATAGTTACATGTTTAGTTTTCTGTTCTTCAGTGACAGGAAAAATAGGGCCAAAAGTGTTGTTAATGGCAGCAACAGTTTCCCCAGGGATGGGCACAACATTTTGACTAAAGAGGGAAGCCTTCCCTGTTCCCTCTCCCAGGACCAAGCAGACTGCCTCTAACTTTCTCACTGAAGGTACCCCCAAAAGCTGCAGAGGAAGTGAATAACCCCTGGTCCATAGTGGCTGTAGGTGCTGTGGGGTAAAAGATGAGGCTGAGGCAAATTACTAGCCTGCTGTGGTGGCAAATGCTGCTTGCTTTACTTTTTCTTTTGATGGTAGTAGTTTGTTCCATGGTCAAGCTAATAACAGTTCCAAAATCACAAACTAAGAAATACTTGCTGCTAGAAGCCAGTCCAAAACCAAGACGTAAAAACTTCAAGTGTTGCTCAAGAAGTGCAATACAATCCAGTAAAAGTGTAAAACACAGGTTTAATCCAAGAAATACAGTACAATCCAGTAAGCGTAGAAGCGCTTTCATTTTAAACCCTTTAAAACTTCATCAGATACAAGTTGTAGCAGTTCTAGAGCCATTTAAATAAACTTCACTGGTCATGTGATCCTTTTAAAAATTTAAAGCAACATTCCTCTATTATACACATCCCCCAAGAAATATATATTGTCATTAAATTCATGCCCTAGTATACATGCTGTTTTAATTGTTATGCTATTAAAATTAGTTCATGTGGTTATCATGCACAGTAATCTTTATAAATAAACAATTAATAATAATAAAAATAAAATGAAAATAGCAGCAAAGTGTTATTTCTTTAGCAATTTATCTCTCCCATGCTTTGAGTTTCAGGATGGGAGCAATACTGACATGGTCGTTTAGTCCTGGTTGCCTATATGCCTCCAGTTGCAGTTGCCATTTTAATTCATGTTGCTCCAGTATTACTGCCCAAGGACCCCCCCCCTGCTTTTCTTTCTCCACTCTTTTTCTCTTTTGGCTTTTTCTCGGTAAGGGGTCACCACAGTGGGACTCCGGTCCGCTAATGATTGACAGTAGATTTTTATGAAACGCCGAGGTGCCAGCTCGACACCCAACCTTCAACGAAGGCACACCCATTTACGCACACATGTCTTTCGAACGCTACCCAACCGTGGGGAGGACATGCAGACTCCACACAGAAGGCACTCCCATGCCAAGCTGAGAATCGAACGGAAGAACCCCTTGCTGTGAGGTAGCAACGCTACCGCCGTACCACCGCGGCATCACAACTTTCTAATATGCTAAATTTAAAAGAGTGGTCAGAGTGTTCACTTAGATGCCTAAGCAGTGCATTGGTGGTTCTTTCTTATTTAATTTCGTATAAATGTTCATAAATACGATTACGGAATTTTGTTGGAATGGTTCCTGTTATCCATAGCACCTGCACAATAAGGACAGGTATCAGAGTCTATTATAGGAACAATGTTTCAGTGTTAGCTGGAATATTTGTGAAGCACTAATGAGGCGAATGAAGCTAAGAAAAGGTCTGTTGCCTTAATGGTCCCAGGAGACAGTAGTTCTGAAATTCCCGGCTTGACTGCACTTAAGTTTTTGAAAGTAGCACTTTTTTCCCATTGCTTTTGAGAGACTGGTAATCATTCCAAAGTTCACTGTAGGCAGAAAGGTCAACCTGACTACTCTGTTTTTGACTTTGCTTCCTAACATTGTCCCTTGGTAACATGGCTGCTATTATATTAAGGGTCATCTAGTCCTAGGTGCAGCATTTCACTGTATGTTAGGGGAGCCATATGGTCATTAATTCCCATCATTGTGCCAGCTTTGTGGCACAGAGTGATAAAACCCTAGTTATGCCTCAGATGACAAGAGTTCATATAGTGACTTCAGTGCATACAAGATCTTGTCAGGGAGGAGACATCTTAGCAGCCACTGATGCCTCTACCTTCCTGGGGGAGAATGACATCTGTAGCTTCCTCACAATAATGACACCTGGAAGGAACATGTGTTACCTACTAGAATTTGAGCCTGCAGAGCCTATGGTGCTACAGACATGCTTTACTAGCAACCTGGGAGGGGGGAGCACAGCACTTGGAAGCAAGTTTCCCCTTGAGGGATAGCAAAGATGGAGCTGGGAAGAGCTGGAAAGGGAGTAGGGTGTCTAAAGAGAGAGAGAAGATAAGCCAACCCCAGAACCAGCAAGCTGGTCCATTCCCTACCACTCAGTTCTTGACATGGAACAGAGAGACAATAGATACTTCCATACAGGAATGAATGGGTCAAAGGGCTGTTGTCTAGCCTGGAAATGCCTGGCTCCCATATCCTCAAAACAAGTGGTCTAACTGAGTGTTAGTTCTAGTAGGTGTGCCATCAGGCAGGGTCCTGGAGTTGAGCAAAATAAATAAATAAATAATTCCTCTCAGGTGATATTGAAGAAGCTTATACTTGGTGAGTATCCCCAACTGTTACATGGGACACCAGGGTTCGATTCTCTGACAGGTAGTAGGTGTACCTTTGGGGTTGGGAGTTGGCATAATGGTTAAGGTGTTTACCGCATTGACACAAAGTACAGGGTTTGATTCTTACCAAGGAAAATTGGCTAGATTTAAAATGGCCTACAATGGCAGCTAGCCTTGTACTTCAGCTATGAACCTATAAGAGAAACAACTGGCTAGACTGACCAAAGATGTGAGGGGGATCAGAAACAGCTAGCAAAAGCAGAGGTACTGAATGAGTGTTTTGTTTCAGTCTTCACAAAAGAAAGCAATAGGATAGAGCAGTGCTAGAAGGAAAATGGGGTAGAATGGAAAAACACTAAGCAAACACTAGACATACACCAAGACAGAGAAAGAGAGAGCGAGACATTTAGAGAGACGGGGGTGGGGGGTGGGAGGGGGTAGTAGGTTCAGAAAGTACTGTTCCCCATAGGGAGGATAAAGCAAAGGGACCAGATGGGCTGCTTCAACAACCCTCAAAAATGTGCCCATTTTATCTGCAGATCCATACCTCTCAACTGTACAGATTTTCATAGAATGTCCATATTTTTGCCTCATAGTTTTGGTCTGTTCTTCATAAAAATTGTGTTTTATGACCAATCACTGGGATTATCTAAGGATTAAAGTCACTAAATAATGACATGCATTTGAGTTTCAGACTTCGTATCCTTCAGGAAAATGCATGGTAACACAAATCCTATTATTCTAACAACTTTTTAAGTTTATAAGAGCAATATTTAAAATGTGTTCCTAATTTTAGGCCTTCGGCCCCCCATTATGCCAGAGATGCAGAGCTTCATGACTGGAAGACAGCAACTATGGTACCTCTGTATGGGGAAGGGGCTCAGAAAAATCCAGAAAACTACACACCTGCTAGCTTAGCAACAGTGTCTGGGAATGTCATGCAAAGAATCATTAAGTCAATGCTGGTAGCATTTCTAGAGGACCACAATCTCCAGAAGAGTAACTTAAATTGCTTCATGGGAAAAAGAAGCTGCTGGTCAAGTCTGATAACATTTTATGATTGGGTTAAAAATTACCTTGGCAGGGGAGTACCAGAAGATATAGTGTACCTGGACTTCAGCAAACCTTTGACTCAGTCTCATACAGAAGGCTGACAGGAAAGCTGGAGAGGCTGGGAGTAGGACCAAGACCAATGAACTGGATGGCTACTTGGATGAACGCTAATTAACCCAAGAGTTGTGATTACAATGACAATGTCAGGAATTTGAATAGTGGCTAGTGACATTCCATAGGGGTCTGTCTTGGGTCTAGTTATCTTTATTTTGTTTCTATCAGACATCTAGAGAACAAGATGAACCTCTTTGTTGAATACATAAAGAAAGATGCAACATTACATGTGAGGAGTCTAGGGAAGAACACTGAGTGAATAAATGAGCAGAAACTTGTCAGTTTCAAAGGAAACATAAGCAATATTTTGTGTGAAACAGCCAGGGCAAGGGAAACTGATGGTTAAACAGGAGGAAAAGGGTCTGATAGTATTGACCACACCTGGAATGGACTACCAAAGACAGAGTGAGAGGAGAAGAGCATCAGCAAGCAAAATGTCGAGGCATATCCTTAGAAAGATATATTCCAGAAGATCATTGTTAATGCCTCCATGACAGTTAATGCCCTCACTCTACAGGGTATTAGTTAGACTGGACCTTGAATACTGCATGCAGTTCTGAAGGACATATAATGAAATGGACATTGGGCTACTGGAAGGAATCCAGAAGAAAGCTGCTAGAAATATATGGAAGAAGGGGGGGGGAGAAGAAATATGACCACAGGTTATAGGAACAGAGCTCTTCGCACTTCGGACTAGAAAAGAAGGGGGATATGTCTTGGGGCCATTCTGAACAGGAAGGACTGAGAGGAAGAAGGAAGCACAGGCAGCAGATTTTGTCATCAAACTACCCCTATATCTCTGAATATACATATCCACAGAGTGGGTTTTGGACTTGTGGAAGCAACTCAAAGAATGGGTGATGTAGAGGGAGTTCAGACAGAAGTTCAACATGTACAAGTAGATAAAAAATAACATGGACATAAAGGAAAGGCAGAATGTTCAGCTATTATAATTTAGTTTCTTATTGTTTTAGTTTGACACAAATGGTCATTTTGGAAAAAGGACTTTCATTTATACATAGTAACATAGAATTCTGGTAAGTGTATTAACTTATTTAAGGTTAAACATACACAAACTAAATATATAGTCTGTATTTCATGACCTTCCAGCCACCAAATATTCTAGTTGTGATGTATTAAAAACACCTACTACTTTTAAAAGCAATTTAAATTCAACACTGAAAACTTTTTTTGAAAATTTGTGATAAGCCTTAATGCATTTCTTTCTCAAAAATTAAAAAAAAAGTTTTTCTAACATCTCTCCCTGTGAGTCAGTTGCTTTAAAGGAATTCATTAATATGAATGAATTCTACTTCATGAAATCTGACAAGGGAAATGGCTTAGTAATTATGTCACAAGTAAAATCTATCAACTGAATGATGTTATTGTTGAAGGATGATGTCATATAACACAGTCAATCCATTTGTTTCTTAATAAATTTTATAAAAATATCCATAGCATTTTATTAGATTTTTTTAGATTTTTAGACCAAGGTGATAATGATTTGGTAATTTATGAATTTTTAAGAGTTAAACACACGGGTATGTCTGAACCAATTTATGCGTTGATACATAATTTAAGGCTAGAGCCTTTGTTTTATCTTCATTAATTTTATATCCCCAAAAAGACCTGAAACTGTCTTAAAATGATGCCCTTCTCTGGATTTATCAGGTACAAAATAATATCATCTACAAATAAAGCCAACTTTTCTTCATTCCTATGCCAATTATTTCCTTGAATTTTTGAGTACCTTATTTCTTTGTCGCTGAGTCTAAATATAAAGCAAATAGCAAAGCGGAAAGAAGACACCCCACCTAGTTCCTCTATGCAAACACAATTTATCAGAGAGGAACCATTCCACTTTAATTCTTTCCTCCAATCCTTCAAATATCCTCCTAACTAACCTTTTTGTATTAGGGAATGCAAATGCTTCCATTGCCCTACTCATAAATTCATAGCTTACTCTGCCAAATGCTTTCTCTGCATCAAGACCCACCAACAACAGTGGTATTGTCTTATATTCTGCTGCCCTCTAGATCATCATAATTCTATTAATGCTGTCAAATGCTTGCCTTCCCTACAGAAAACCACAATGATCTACATCAATTTTGGAAACACTGTTGCCATTATTTTAGCTAATATAGACATAAATACTTTATAATTACAGTATAAAATTGAAATGGGTCTGTGTGAATTTGGGTTTGATGGTTCTTTACCATTTCTAGGCATTTCAACCACCACAGCTTTCTTCTAAGATGTTGGTGCTTCCCCTCCTTTTAAAATACTGTTGAACAAAATCGTCCAGATCTTTATCACTTTCTTCCCTCCTAATTTCCAAACCTGTATAGGAATAACATCCATTCCTGGAGACTTTCCTCAAGATTAATCATAGATCACTGTTTTTATCTCATCTTCTCCTATCTTAACTGTTAACTGTTGAGCCTCGTCTATCTCTAACCTTGACTTAATTAAGTCTTCCATAAATATTAGCATGTGTGCTATTTACAAATTTCATAATACTTCTACAATACATCTACTTATTTTACTTCTCATAGGCATACACTGTTTGGCAGTCTAATCTTTTACACAGTTGTTCCTTCTCATCTCCATTTGAAGCTATGTCACCTGTTTGAAGGCTTTTGTTTTAATGACAATCTGAAAAAAAATAAATAAATATCCTCACCCAATATTAACATATAGCAAACACACATAACTATGTACATCTTCAAAAATTAAGTTTAACCCTATGGAGAGGAACAACTGCCCCAAATCATCAGCTGCAACCACATGCATTAGCTAACCTAAAATTAAGGTTAACCATGCATGCATGCTATGGACTGTGTTCTTCTTGCATTGATTGCTGTTATTTTATTATTTGTATTCCTCAACAGATGTGAAAAACTACTTGTATGCTTTCAGAAGCATTACCTTTTAGCCCTGAGAAAAGTGCACTTGTTATCTTTAAGTAAAACTAAACTGCAGCCTGTTCAATTAAATGCATTAAAGCTTTAAGGTTGCTCTCTCATTTATTCAGTTCCATAATTTCAGACATTATTTTTAATTGAACTGTTTGCCATTGTACCATTACATGTTGCATTTCCCTCAGCAAACAATGCTTAGAGCTCATAAAATTGCTTGAATCTGCAGAAAGCTCATCTCCATGTAAAGTAATCAGCAATGACTCTCTGTCAATTTCAGTCATAACGGAATGTAATACTGCCTTAAGCTGCAGACTTCTTGACTCCCATCAAACATTTGTTAATGGAAAAACAAACAAGATAATATCTTTGCAAATGTAAGAAACTTAGCATTTTTCATGGCTTTCATCATTTTGTCTTATGTTTCAAGCCCACTCGCATAAAAAAATGCTTTTTTACAGCTTAAGCTAACAGCATTATTCTAGACATTTATCCTTGTAAAAAATAAGAGAAAATATCTTAATTCTACATATAATATAATCAGTGCACTCCTACAATGCATTCCCACCCCAGCAGCCCAACATCACAGCATATTCACCATAAATTTGCTTTTGTCAAGCCTTCCTACTGTTCTAATACTGTAAAGCATATATTTCTTACAACTAAAAAATACTTGTTTACTGTAATGTATTCAATACATACAACAGTCATTGAAAAGACTCACCCACATTTAAAATACCATGATTGCACAATACACAAAACTGCTTTACTATATACATAACATGAAGTTTACATCATGAAATGTTTTATACAAATAATAATAAGAGCAGACATTGTTTTACTTACAGTTACTTTTTCCTCTTTTAGTGTCCTTCTAACCATCAGTGACATAAAGTGGGGGTATATGCTTTATAGTCCCTGCACAGGTTTAACAAAGACAACAAAAGTCCAGTTGTTCTCAGTCACTTTTTCATGCAAAGCCATATTTCACAAAATATTAGTGATGCTTTATAGTCTCCAATTTATTCAGTAATTTCAGTCGACAGTCTTCTTCCTGTTTTTCTCCATCTTCCAATACCAGACGCTAGTTCAAGTCCAAAGTACTATTGATTCTTCCAGTCAATTTGTGTTCATAGGTTCATAGGTGTTTACTAGGCTAACGACTAAAAGGGCCTTTTTAAGCCTAACCATGCATCCCAAATCTCTGACAAGTTCTAATACCCTTGATAAGTGTAAGCAGGGGTTTGGGAGATGAACCATTAAAAGGTTACCTGTGTCCACAGAGACATAAGTGCCAAACCGGGGATGAATTTCCAGTTTCCGATCCAGTTGTCCAAATTACACTTGAATTGGGTTAGGGAGGAATGCTGCTTCACATGGATAAGGAGTCTGTTCCATAAACGTGGTAGTCTCTGGTATACATACCTATCTCTCCAGCAGGACCTATTTATATCACAGGCAAGATTTAAGTCTTTACAATGGATAATTCTGGTCTGTTTGTTTTGTGGATATGCAGGAGGTCCATCAGAGTGGGGTCTGGCAATGCACTGTATGCCAGGCACATATCTCCCCTCAAAAGCCTGTAGGAGACAAAATACAGGGATAGGGCCTTGAGGCTGTCTGCATAGGACATTTTACTTATGCCCTGTATTCTTTTAGTGAGGAACATCTTTGGATGTTCCAGCTGTAGAATATACCTGGTTAGGTACACACCAAAGCGGGCACTGTACTCAGGAATAGGTCTGATGAATGATGTTTATAAGTTGTGCAATATAGAATGATTTCCTCACCACTGTAGACACACAATGGTCAAAGGCTAGATTACTATGTATGTCCCTAAGTCCCTGACTACTGGGTCAACTCTAAGGGGTGTGTTGTCAATATGAGAGTTACCAGGGATGGATGACTTCCTAAAGGATACTATTATGCATTTCTTGGCATTTAGTTTTAGTCCATTGCACTGAAACCAGTTGTTGTTCTATGTCAGCCCCTCCTAGAGAGCATTTGTGTTAATGTGAGATTCAATGACAGCTCCTAATTTGCAATCATCTGCAAATTCAGTCAGCCAGAGACCACTGACATTGGCCTTGACTTCTGAGAAGTAAATGCCAAAAAGGAGTGGTCCAAGGACTGATCCCTGAGGGACTTCACTTCTGACTGGTCTCTTTGTAGAGGTGGACATCCCAATTCTAACTTCCTGGGTTTTGTCTGTGAGCCAGTTGGCTATCCACCAGGTGACATACAGGTTTATAAATGCCTTGGCCAGGTCAAGGTAGTCAGTGTGAATAATTTTGCCCTCATCCATTGCTTTGGTGACCTTCTCAAAGAATTCCACCAGGTTGGGTAGGCATGATCTGCCCTGTGTCTTCTCTCTCTCTCTCTCTCTCTCTCTCTTAAGTATTTCCTTTTGATGAATGAAAAGGATTCACTGCTAAAGTCTCTCTATGAGATTTACTGTCAGAAGGAAAAATGAGAAGTCCCCTCTATTTGCTGGGTTACTTTTTGTTGGATAAACTTTTTTTTATTTCTTTCTTAGTCTGTTCTGTAGCTAAAAACTTCTATAGTCCTCCATGAAGAAATATTATGAAGATAGATGGATACAGCAGCTTGAATCTCACAACTGCATCTCAACATTCCCTGATTGCTGGGATAAATTTGTTTCTCTTCTGCCTAGTGCACAGTGACTAATCATTTTACACAAACACTCTGCTGTCTCCAACTTATAGTACTTTTCTCTTCTTCCACAGTTTTGTTAGGATCAATTCTTTCTGCTTGTATGACTGCATCTTTACTAATGCAGGCCTTAGCTGCTTTCTCATGGCCAGGTTTGGAACACAAGCTCAATGTGCCCTTACAATTATCAATGTCTTTCATTAAATGAATACAGTCTGTTCCTACCAGTTTCTCTGGTACAGCAGAAGATCTCTGGTTTTCTCTGTGGGCTCTGTCTTAACTCATAGTTTAAACACTTCTTTTGGAGAAGTCTAAACTTCAGCCAGTCTATTCATTTCAACCACTGATTTTTGCAGTTTTATCAGTGCATCTAATCCCTAGTTAAAACTTCTTCTATTTTTTCAGCCTTTTCTTATTTTAGTTGATAAGCTCCTTCAATGTTTCAGTTACTTTAATCACCTCTGAGTATATTTCATTTATTTCTTTCCTATAAATTACTGAAAGCGATCTCTTGTACCAAAGCTGAAGCTTGAACTGCTTTTTGATAAACATCTAAACAAATTTTCCCACAAAGTGTTTTCTCTTCACTTTTTTGATTGATTTCATTTCAGGTTCTGTAAATTTCATCTTTGATAGCATCCAGGCAGTGTACTTAGTAGCCAGTAACTGAATTTTACTGAAACTGTCAGTATTACTGGTTGTTCTTTTTTGGTATCTTTTTTCACACTGGGACAGCTGAAATTAAACTGTTAATCAGTGTGCAGCCATTATGGAAATTACAACATGAAGGCATTGAATTCATCAGAGATTATTTACATTTTTTTTCTAAAATGCCTAACAAAACAATTCATTTTTGTTTGTACTTTTTTTAAAGTTATGTTAAGTAATAATTTATTTGCCTTTAATGAGATGGTATGCCATCAAATTAACATACCTTCAAATTAAAGGAATGGGAAAGGGAGCTAGATCGGCTCCAGTTTTTGCCAATTTAGTGATAGCACAGTGGGAAGTTCAACATTTATTTATTCACTCATTATTTAAGTATGCCTCTTTTTATAAGAAATGTACTGATTACCTCATGTTTTATGTGGACTGGACCTACAGAGCTATTACAAGAAGTATTGGAAGGCATTAATAATACTACCAAGTTTTTGAACTATATGGTTAGTTGTTGTAGAGAAGTTATTTTTTTGGATTTCGCATTAGAAATGGATATCGACAATAAACCATTTGAAAGTAAATTATGTCAGAAAAGACATGTAGAAACAAGTACATTCACTATAGAAGCCAACATCCAAAACAAATGAAGTTAAATATTGTTAGAGGCTAGTTTATAAGGGCCTCCATAATTATCTTCAATGACAAAGACTTCAACATTTGATGATTTTATTTTAATAGAATTATTTAATGATACAGACTACCCACTGGATGAGGTAAGTATGACCTGTGATGAAATAAAATTGAAAATGGCATTCCATAAAGTAAAAAAACACTAAAAACGAAAATAATAAATTAGATTTTTTTAGATCTTTCCCATTCCTTTTTTGGTTGATAGTAGGGAACTTAAGGAATTTATTTTTACAAACTGGAAAACACTTTATGGTAGCACAGATGTATGCAAAGGTATACATTCTAATACTTATTTTATATATATATATAAAAGAAGATGCAATTTAAAGTCATTTCTAGAAAAGAAGAGGAATATCAGTTCTTCTTCTTCTTTTAGCTTTTCCCGGTTAGGGGTCGCCACAGCAGATCACCTGTCCGCTCATGATTGGCAGTAGAGTTTTTTACAGTATCGAGTTGCCAGCCCGGCATCCAACCTTCCACAGAAGGCACACACATGCACACACTAACACCTAGGGCCAATTTAGAGTGTCCAATCCACCTACAGCATGTCTTTGGGATGTGGGAGGAAACCAGAGCACCCGGAGGAAACCCACGTGACCACAGGGAGGACATGCAGACTCCGCAGAGAAGGTACCCCAGCCGAGGATCGAACCAGAGAACCTCTTGCTGTGAGGCGGCAACGCTAACCGCTGCACCACCGTGGCTGCCCAAAGGAATATCAATTACTTGAGTAATATTAGTTATACTGGCAAAATGGAATTCAGGAGATTTCCATGCTACTTCTGTAAATAATGTATATTTACTAAAGAAGAAAATACATTATTTTTTTAAGCAATTGGACAAAAGTTTTACTGTTAAGGGTAGACACAATGTAGACACAATCATAATAGTACATGTACTGTTTGTTTAGTTAAGTGTTCTAGTCAAAAAACAAAAAGCAGCAGGAACAGCAGTAGTGCATACCAAAGAAAAATGTAGATCAAAAACACCAAAAATCAGTAGAAAACCAGGTCTTTTAAGGTAAAATGATTTAATTCGCTATTTGTCAAAGGCGACTTCATCAGAAATACAACTCACTACTACAAAAGCACGCTTAAAATACTGTCAGCAAGTGAAAAATTAATTGTATAACAAGCTGTTCAACTCATAAAACAATTATTCAATTGAAGTGAACCATCAATTAACTTAATCCCATAGACTACTGTTTGCAGTAAAAAATGCATCTAAATAAAAACTTTATTTTTTAATGTTGTTTCCTGTTTTTTAAAAAAACATTTTATATTGACTATGTCATTCAGCCCAGGGTGTATGTAGGAAGCCAATCTCAGTTGCCATACTGCTTCTTTCTCTTCCACTTTATTCCTATAATCACCTCCCCTAATGTCCGAGAAAGTGAACTTTTCCAATTAATGCACGTAGTGGAATGTTTGTACAAGGCGTTGTTGAAATTTTTTGTTCTTATTGCATACAAATGATCAAGAATACTCGTCCTCAAACTTCTAGTGGACATTCCCACATAGAAAGTTGGACATCCACTACACAAATCCAAAGAGACAATACCTTCACTACCACAATCTAATCTACCTGGAACGGTGATGTTAAAATCAAGATGTTGCAAAAATATATAAGAACCAGTGTGGATGTACCTACATACTTTATATCCCATGCACTTGTGCATACCTCTGTTGTTTACTCCTGAACAACAGAAAGCATATTTATGTATTTTAATTTATTTATTTATTTATATTTGTTTACCAGGAAATTCCAACTGGACGCAGGTCCTTTTTCAGTGGATGCCCGGGGAGAAAAGCTCCACATCATGTATATAATAAATAGAGATACAAAGTTGCAGCAATAGTAAACAACATTACAGGTTGTTGGCTTTAATACAATAAGAAGATATTGTTTATCATCAGTATATACAGAAAATGTTGCAAGTTAAGATAGTGTCTTGTTTATAATATTAGTAACAAAGTTGTCAGACAAGATGTTAAGTATGTAAAGACAACTATTTATTTCTGGCTGCAGTTAGTAGTGGCGGTACTATAGTTGGGTTAAGAGTCTAGGTGGGGGGATAAGGGTGGTGTTAGTCTGGATTAGAACAAGGACAAAGCCAGTGCAAATTTAAGTGGAATTTGAGTGCAGTCTTGAAAAGGCTGCTGGAAGGTAGAGTAGTTATAGAGGGTGGAAGATTGTTCCAAAGTTTAGATATGGTACATGAAAATATGGCTTCTCCTGCTGAGTTTTTGGCTTTGATAACAGTGAGTTGATTTTTGTTGCTTGATCTTAGGGGCTTAGTGGGGTGATAGGGTGGGAGAAGTGTTTAAAGGGAAGGGATGTTAAGGGGGTGGTTAATAAGTTTATGAGCGAGGGTGAGTTGACTAAAATGAAGGAGTTGTGGGAGTTCTAGCCAGTTAAGTTTTTTAAAGGAGATACAATGATGGCTGCGGTAGGAGGTTCCAGTAGCAAATTTAGCAATTTTGTTGTAACAAGCACCCAGCTTGTGTAGGTCTGTCTCTTTAAGGTTGGTAAGTATGGGGGATGCATACAGAAGCGTGGAGATTAGCTGGGAATTGGCTATGGAGATTCTAACAGCCTTGGTTAGGAATTGGCGGCTTCGATATAATGCACCAAGTTTCTTGTGAACTTTTTTTATTGTGAGAGATATGTGGGTGACAAATCTAAGTTTGTTGTCTATTTCCACACCAAGTAATTTTGTGTGTTCTGATGGAGAGATGATGGTATTGTCTTTGGCAAGAATGTTGAAGTGGGGGGGGTTTGGATGGCTTTGGAAGGTTGGAACAGGAGAAGTCTTGTCTTACTTGGGTTGAGTAGGACCCGAGCATTGGATAGCCAGCTTTCTACAGAAGAGAATGATTCCTGTGTGATTGTTGTAGTTCTGGTAGAGTGGGGGCAGAGCAGATGAGAGGAGAGTCATCTGCGTACTGTATAAGAGATACTTGTGTGGTGGCTCTCCAACATATCCTTGATGTTGCACCTCACCCAAAAGGTTTACCATGTCACCACTACCTAAAATGACTTTCCAGTTCTTGTTAATAATTTTATGAATCTGGTTGTTGTCCAGACTCATGTCCAAACAAAACCTAGGTTTGCTCGGACCTACACCATCCGCATACATTCTTTTTGTAAAACCTTTTACAAAAATGGGAGGAAAATCTTTCTCCCTTCTAGAGATTTCACTGGCAGCTTTGTCCAGTAAATCATTAGGATAGCCCCTATCCAAAAATAACCTTTTAATGAACTGAACCTCCTCAAAAAAGGTGGTGTCATCCATGAAGGCTGGATGAACTGACCACGAGGAATGTTCTTTTTAGTAAAGGTGGCGTGGTTACTTTTGTAATGTACATAACTATTACAAAAAGTATTTTTTCGATGAATACTACTGTAACCCTCATTCGTAGTAGCTTCCCACCCAATAACCACATCCAGGAATGAAACTTCACAACCAAAACCACTTAAGGTGAATGTTAAAAATTGAGTAGTAGCACTTAAAGCATCTACAAAACCATCTGCACTAAAACCTTCCTTTTTAACAATAAAAAAACAGGTCTTCTACAAACCTTTTATAAAAGATGACCTTGTCATATAAATCCACACTAGGCAAAATTTCCAACTCCCACCACACGAGAACCAAACTTGCATAAGTGGGACCCACAGTGGCACCCATAGATACTGGTCAAATATCCAAAGAAGTCTTTGACTGCACAGATTGAATCTCCTTATATTTAGATCATGTTTTGAAGCCATGTGTGAAGCAGTTACCGCCTTACATTGACGATTCCTGGGACTTCTTGGAAAATTTAAGAACGTTTTTTTCCAGTTTGGACAATGACAGTGAACAGTTTTTGATGCTCACAGTTAATGTGACTTCACTGTTCATTTGCATTCCCCAGGAAGCAGGTGTTGATTTTATTAGGTGGCTTTTGGTTAAGTACACCAACTTGAGTAACCAGTGTGATCACTTACACCTTGTTGTTAGATTTACTACTGGAGCATAGTTATTTTATGTTCAATGGTAATTTCTACAAACAGTTGTCAGGAGTATCTATGGGTGCCACTGTGGATCCTACTTATGCAACTTTGGTTCTTGGGTGGTGGGAGTTGGAAATTTTTCCTAGTCTGGATTTATATGACAAGGTCGTCTTTTATAAAAGGTTTGTAGATAACCCGTAAAAGGAAGGTTTTAGTGTAGTTGGTTTTGTAGATGCTTTAAGTGCTACTACTGCATTTTTAACATTCACCTTAAGTGGATTTGGTCGTGAAGTTGTGGGTGAGTGTGTGTGTGTGTGTGTGTGTGTGTGTGTGTGTGTGTGTGTGTGTGTGTGTGTGTGTGTGTATGTGAGCACGTGTAAGTGAATGTGTTTGCACTCACAGCCATGTTGGAGGAATGGGTATGTGTATCCATAAGGGAGATTGGGTGAGGGGGGAGTATACCTGTAAACTGTCCAGATTTTTACAGTATGTCCAGAGTTTTGCCTCACATTTCTGGTCCACTCCTATTAAACATTTGGTTTTCTGGCAAATCACTGCAGCCTGAAGTCCCTAAATAATGATATCCATTTGGGTTTCAGACTTTATACTCTTTACAAAATGCATGCAAACACAAACTCTATTCTATCTTCTTTCCAAGTTTATAAGAGCAATATTTAAAATTTGTCCCTGATTTTGGGCCTTTATCCCCCTTATTATTATTATGCCCATTTTTTTATGCTTAGAGGTTGAGAGGTATGGGGGAGGTGTGTGTGTGTGTTGGAAAAACATGTAGTTCTTTTACACTCACCTAGAACAATGAGCAAATCATGCAACTTTTGTGGGAATACCAGTGATAACACTTTAACTTGTGCCTTAAAAGCACTTAAAAATTAAAAGAAAAGGTTTGCAGCATGAAAGCGATTGGGGAATACTTGTCACCAGGGATACTCTATTAGCATGCCCTAAAGTCAGTTAAAAAATTCAAACATTATACCAGTCCTGCTACCTTTAGACACAAGGGATATTCCTAGCATTTTTAAAGAAATAAAAAGGATACTCTTAGCATATTTCCTAAGTCTTTGAACCTTCAACCCAGGAAGCACTTCAGGATCCTTAATCCACTATACTAACTAATCAGTTTGTGTAGTATTTTTATTTTCATAAGAAGTGTGAACCTCTAATGTCTGTCATTATTTAATAATTGCAACAGTCCATCAGTTAACAAGAGACAGGGCACTTATAAGAGACAAGAGCAGGAGCCATTTGTAAAATCAGTGATAACTTGAGAGTATGGGGTCTGCCCATGTAGGGGGGACTTGGGACAAAGCTGACAAAAACACTAGATGACACCCGTGAGAATCTGTAAACTATCATTTGTATGCGTGTGTGTGTGTGTGTGTGTGTGTGTGTGTTTATTGAGATGCATGGGCTGAAAGTTTTGACTACTGCAGGAAAGTGTTGATTTGAACTCAAAGTAGTTAAGGGCTATTCAGTGACATGCAAATTAGTCAATAATGATGTTTTTCCTTGTTATCAGTTACGGGGTACCCGAATCTCAATATCCTGTGTCACGGAAGCACTCCCTTTTAGATGAAGGTCTAACCAACAGCAGTGGAGTTCATTCTAAATCCCCAGGATAGTTTTTGCATGGTATTAAAATAAAGATATTGATCAACCCATACTCCTAGGTAGCTTGGGACATTTACATTTAACAAGGAGTTTCCTTTTTGTCTTGCGTCACTGATGCATCCATAATATTATTACTGTTGATTTGCTATAATTTACTAACAGACTATTAAATTATAACCAGTTGCAGAGCTATCAAAAGTCTTTTCTGACAGACAGCAACCATCTTTTAACTGAGCTGTTTGACTTCAATAGTAAAATGTCATCTGCATATAGAACTGTGTTCCATTTGGGATTATAATAAGGTTTATATAAGGGATTATAATAATATTGAAATTACAGTAAATTGCAGGGGATCAATTACAAATCTTTATGGGACCCCCATAGCAAAAAGTATTAATGTTTGATATACTGCTCCAGAAATCGTGTGGAAAGATCTATTATTTAAGTTACTTGTAAATTAATTTTTGTCACACTGCATGCAAAGCCATGTATTAAAAACCTTTGAATATAAGTTGCCCTTTTTCACTGTCTATAAAATAATACGTTAGGTGGTTGCATAGTGCTGGATTACTTAACAAGCCATGCTGCTTATCTGAATGAAGGCTGCATGTGTTGACATATTCAAGTATTTGATTGCATATATTTTGTTCCAGTATTTTAGCAATGGAACATATATTTACAACTAGTCTGTAGTCTGTTGCATCCGGTGGGTCTAATCCTTCTGGTAAGGGTCTAATTAAGACATGTTTGAATAGGGTGGTATAATTCCAGAAGTAAGAAATGGACTGAATAGGTAAGTGTATGGCCTGCCAGTACAGTTCTTCCAAATTTTAGAAAACCTGGAGAAGTAAATGGTCTGAAGTGGAATAGTATTTTTTCAGCTTTTTCATAATTATATAATTTTAAAATAGAAGGGTGTTCAAAACCTTCTTTAGTCTTGTTTGTTTTGGTGGTGGTGTAGTATTATGAAATAAAGGACAGGTTTCTTCAACTGATTTAACTATATTTGTATCTATCACTATAGTGCCTGTTTGGGAAAATGTTTTTCTTCAGTTCTTGATGTAATGCTAGAGTTTTTTTATTTCATTTTTAGATGTAACAGGAACAGTTTGGAGATATTTGTGTTGATGACAATAGCGTAAAACTTTTTTGTTGTCAAACTGATTACATTTAGTAGTACATGATGTAGCTTCTTTTCCATTCTTGCAGAGCTATATCCCTTTGTTGTTCACATATTGTATCAGACAGGAGTTCTGACTTTCCTGGATATGCCTGCACCTTCATGGTAACAGTTGTTTTTGTACTGCAGTTAGATGTACACTACTGCTGTGAAAAATATTGTTGAAGTTCCTAGTTTAATATGTAGGATGAGCTAACTGGGGGCATTGCAAAAATGTGTTTTTTTTACCTAAGGAAGTTGTTCCAAGTCACATATTCTTTCTTTATTAATAAAACCCTTTTTTGAATGCATGGGCAAGATAAAAATAAAATAAAAGGGGACAGAATACCCCATAGTTCAACAAATGACTACATTTCAGTGTGTGGAAAAAGGGCATGTATACACTAACATAAGCAGTTTCTACCCAAGAAGGTGGTACTATACACATTTTCTTGTACAATGTACAACCCATTAACAGGAAAGGATAACTGCATCCACTGCCTTGCTACCAGTAACCCTGCCCAGTCACAGGGGTCATGACCTCCATAACTCTTCTACTCCGTGTGTCTATGTGCCAGATTCTATACCTCATCAGACAGACTACTGCATTTTTTTTCTTTTATTAATTTGGTTTAAAAAAAATAGATAAGCAAATCAATTATAAAACAAACAAATAATAGTTTACATAGGTCCACATAGCAAGTCTAAGTTTAAGACAAGATTTATATGAATGCGTAATATTAGAAGTTGTCATCTTTATAATATAATAACACAGTTCACTACTGCAAACAATTTTTGCCATACTAATAAATTCAACACTAGATGGGGTAACTTAACTTTTCCAAATTTTAGCAATTACTTTTCTGGCTATAGCAAGAACAGACCAAAGAAGAGGCACTTTGTTTTTTGGAATTATCTCAGGAATCACAGCATTAAATAAAACTAAAGATTTAGAAATATTACATCTATCTGACCATACAGCTTGAATGAAGTTATTAATTTCTATACAAAAAGGGGAGATGACTTCACATTAATATACCATAAGTGTCCCAATCAGCTTTCATTTCAGAATTATCTTTCCAGCATTTAATTCTATTTATACATAACTGTAATTTTGTTAGGAGTGATAAAAGCTCTGTATAGGAATTTCCAAGTGAAAATTTTCCAGCATATTGAAGATGTGGGTTTATCTGTAAACTATAATATAATTTTTTTATATTCTTCACAAAAGTTTTCATTATTAATTTTTGAGAAATAGTTCCAATAGAATTTGTCTAAATATGTGAAATCTAACTTAAGAATTTCATACATTTGTGACAAATATGATTTTTCATTGCATTATTATTATTGATATTTATTAAGAATTCCAATACTTTGCAGAATAATTTCTTATCTACATTAAATATCTTATTTATTTCTGTGTTCACAAAGTCTCTAAATATTTGTAAACTTAAACAATTCCCAGAATCTTGATTGTATTTGGACCTTAAATTTTCAATAGTATACATATATCAGTGCCATTTAAGAACTGATGCCAATAAATTAAGTTACTTTGTTGTTTCAATACTAGCATTTTGTTGAAGTTATGAGTCATTTGTATATGCATTTGGAAACATAGAAAATATTAAGCATTTAATACAATGGTTAGAATATGTGAATTTTTAGAAAGAGGAAATGATATTTATTTAAATAGAAAATTTGAGAAGAATGTATAATTCCTGTGAACTTTTAGAAAGAGGAAATGATGTTATTTAAACAGGAAATTTGAGAAGAAGGTATAATTCCAGTTACACAAAAATCGTTTTAATAACCAAATAAAACTATTAGGGACTATTTGTTTATGACTGGTTGTGATATACTAATTATTTTCTAATACTATTTCTTGATGTATTATTTCCATTTTGAATCATAATATGAATTTATTCATAATGCAATAACTTTTACAGCTGGAGAAGTAGCATGCAATTGAATATCAGGGAATTCTATTCCGCCACTATCCCAACCATTTATGTGCCAGTCAAAGGAAACTTTTGGTTTATTAGGATGACAAAATAAAAATTAAGTAGAATATTATTCATCTTCTTCCTCATTTTTTTTTTTTTTGGTGGAGATAGTACTAATGATTGTAAGACCAACAATATTTTAAGGAGAATTACCGTCAAAGTAACGTTTATTGTCATTTAGATACCACAAGTGAAGTCTAAATGAAATTATGGCATCATGCTCGAACTGGGAAAACAGACAAATACATACATTTACACATGCTTAGAAGAGAGACATATACATACATACAATTACACATATATCAGACCTAACATTTACCTTTCTCTTAGACAGTTATATTATTACTTCTTACTACAATTATTCTATACACCACTGCAGCAGCTGATTGGTTCCTTAGTGCACCTGTACTTACCACACAATGTAATTCTCATATTCTCTATATTACAAAAATATCTAGCAGTTTGTATTGCACATAGTTTTCTTGTAAACTAAGTTAGTCGTGATATCTTATTTTAATTGCACTACTGTTTGATTATCACAAGACTTGTTAGCATCTCACATCCCTGAGATTAATACCAGAGTTCAGGAGTCTATTCATTTGAGGGAAAAAACTGTTCTTGAACCTGGCTGTTTTACAGAGTACGCTGCAGTATCTTCTGTCAGACGGCAGGCATATGAATAGTTCAAAAGCAGACTGAGCAGGATCACTTGTTATTTTTGTTGCTCTGTCATAACATGTGTATAGATCCTTTATCACTGGAAGTTTGGATCCCATTATCTTAACAAGCATTAATCATTCTTCCATGGTACAGAAGAATTTGTTCCAATTTGTGACCAAACTTAAAATTTTATCAACAACCTGTTGAAAGTTTGTTTGTGTCAGTTCTTTACTAATAGACATAATGGCTATAGCAAGGCATTTCATTTGATTGCTATTCCAACTGAAGTTACAATATTTTTGTCTGGATTTCTACATTTTTTATTAATTAATAATGTACTTGTTTTATGATTAAATCTCAAGTTCGAGATTACTTCAAACTGACTTACAGAACTAATTATATGTTCTAATGAATTTTCTATATTTCATATTGTTAGTAAAAATACCATCAGCAAAGGCTTGAAACTTTAGTTTGAAATCTTCTTTTATTTTGATACCATTAATGTTCTTATTCGATCTAATACTATTAGCAAAGGGTTCTACAGCTAATGCCAAAAGTAAAGGTGATAATGGACAGCTTTGTTTTGTGCCTTTTTGTAATTTAAAGGAGTTAGAAAGAAAATAACCTATTTTAACATAAGCACAAGAGTTACTGTACAACTTAGAAATTAATGCAATTAGCTCAGGTGAAAAATTATATACCTTAAGTGCTTTAAACAGGTACGACCAATTAGCTGAGTCAAAAGCCTTAACTAATTTAAGACTAACGATAGAAAGTTCTTTCATATTTGCATAGTCTATTAATATATTATCCTGTATTTTTCTATTTAAAATAAACCCAGATTGATCACTAATTAGTTTAGGTATAAGTAGATCAATTCTGTTAGTTAAAATGGACACAAACATCTTACAGTCCACATTTAAAAGTGAAATGGGTCTGTATGATAAACACTTTGTAGGATCCTGACCTTGTTTTAAAACAGGTGACATAAGGAAATATTTCCATGATGCTAACAATTTTTTAAAAAGGTAACTTTTGGCAGTGACAAAAGTAGAAGGCTAAGAAAGGGCCAAGCATGTAGCCTACCTAGAGTTTAGTAAACAAAGACACTGTACAAGGAAATGTACAAAAGATTAGTTATGAGAAATCCTGCAAACTACTACAGCAGCATTAAGGAGAAAGAGAGACTTTAATTGATCATAAGCACCTCCGTTTGCTTTTTTTTACCTATATTCTGATTTCTGCACTTTAAACTAGATGTTTTTAGCTTACTGCATTCAGTGTCACTGCATTTTGCATTTTAAATTGTTTACTGCACGTTTAGTCATTTTTTAAGTTATTTACTGTTGTAGGCTACACACTCAAGTGCACTAGCCTTTCTGTGCTTTAAAAGTGTGTTTATAGCTGTTTTATTTGTTTTCCTGACTGTTTTTTTTTTTTTTGAAAAAAAAGGAAAAAAAAGCCATCGGTTTGCTCATTTCCCACCATTTTCTCTAGCTAGAATAGTCTGGATTTCAGATTTGCTGATTCCAGGGCTGTATTTTGAGTTTCTGGGTTGTCCAGACCTTGCTGTGGTAGAGGGAATTTTTTCTGATGATCAGTGGGACTGGTAAGCACTGAGCAGCCTATCTATCGCTTGAGGAGTGGTTTCCAACTCTGAAATTTAATTGTCCGTTTTGGGCTGCTTTCTATCCCTTTTAACTTTCTGCCTTAAAAACCCACGTTTGCAGAGGTCTGCAGGTCGTGCAGTGATGCTAAGCAAAGGGTAAACTATTACTGGAGCCAGAAAGTCTACTCTTCAAATTTTCCCTTAGATCTTTCTAAATTTCTCATTTCTGCACTCAAACTAGTTATTTTAAGACCAACACTTGCTCAAAATTAATTGCAGCATTTACTGTAGCATATATAGTGCTATCAGCACTAAAACTCTCCACAGAGGAGAATAAGATAACAGCTCCAGTACTTAAATATATTGAGCATCAAACCAGGCATATCTAAAGGTCAGTTCCCTGTGCTTTCTCCTGCCAGCCTAGTGAACTTGGGCATCCTGAGGCAATGTTGCACTGCCTCATGTGCACAGACAACCCCCTCCTCTTACCCCTCAACACTATGACTTGTGAGAAGTGCACATATATAGTCAAACTGGAAGCAAAGCACTCTCCAGCCAAGACTGAATTAGTCAGTCAAGAGGAGAAGGTTAACACCTGCACCACATCTCATTCAGCACATAGCCCACCAGTACATACAGCACCATAGCCCTCACATACTAGCACAAAACACACATCTACTTTCGCGAAGGTTCTCAATAAAAACCTGCCCAAACAACAGAGATCTCCGAGGCAGAAACACAAACAACCACCACATCTCAGCACTAACCATGTAACACACAGCTGACATAAACAGTGTGCCGTACAACCAAAGCCCATAAGGCAAAACAGCTTACACAACACACTAGTCATATGTGACTCAATAGTAAGGCACACTGATGTCCCACTCACTAGGCTGAATAAGGAGAATGTTGTAGTCAGCTGCCTGTCGGGTGCCAGGACCTGACATATAATGCATGCACTTAGGTCTCTCCACAACAGGTACAAATATGACTCTGTCATTGTCCATGTTGGTGTGAATGACCTGGGATGTACCTCCCTGGACTACATGAAAAGAGACGTAGAGGAGCTCTCAAATCTTGTAGCCTAGGCAGGTTATGACCCTAGCACTGAGTAGTATCCTACCATCACCCAGAACGATACCACAATACAAACAGAAAATGACTGACTTTAACAATTGGCTAAGTTTCTAGTGTCATTCTAAGGGGATCCAGTATCTATCTGCCTGCGATGACATGATAGACAGACCTCGATGCTTCACCAGAGATGGTCTGCATTTGTCACCCCTGGGATTCTGGATACTGAACAAAGCTCTTGCTGCCTCTATAGTGCCTTTTTTAGGCAATGTCCTGAAGCCAAAATTACCCCCGTAACAGTTACAAACAAACAAAATCTGAGGGTTATGCTACTCAATGCTAGAAGCCTAAATCTCGCTCGAAACGTGCCTAAAATGGAGAACATCGACATCTGTGCAGTGACCGAGACCTGCTCAGAAGAGCATCCCAGCACTACCAGGCTATAATTCATACCACACTTTGCGGCCCCCTCATCCGGACTGAAGCACTAAAGGTGGAGGTGTCTCCATATTCATAAAAGATATGCACACCTCCAGACAAATAGCCCAACATAACGCATCTAGGTAAAACTGGAATCCAGGTTGTAGCATGCTATAGATCCCCCGCCAAGTACTCTGAAACTTCAGCCTCATTAGCATTAAAACATCATTTCAGTGATGGATTACGGAATGACATCACATACATTTGGTCATCTGACTCCTGCTTCCCATGTTACCCCCCCTTTCTAGCAAATCTCCCACATATGCATCAATAATACACACACATAGAGCTTTTATAAGATCTGTTTCAGCTTCTAGAAGTCATGAAACAATAAAACACTTCCACTCTTCCTACAGGAGCTAATAAACCATTCTCTGGCACAGTCATTTTGTCTCTGGCTGCAATCAGAACTGTAAGAGACAATCTTTATGTCCTAAATTAAGTAATTTAATTTCACGCTATTTTTTTCAAAGTCAGCTGTACTGAGATTAACCTCTTAGCTTCCAGTGTCCTCTGTTAACATATGTGATGATAGGAAGTCCTGCCAGCCAAGCCAGGAGAAGTAGGGCAGTAGATGTGTAACATATGCCAGCAGAGCTAGCTGTAATTTTGTAAATAATTATATATCATTTGCATATCAAACTGATTTGTACAGATACTTGTGTTGAAAAATGTGTTTATAAAGCTGCTTCTGTTAAAATGTATCAACAGTATGCCTTGCTGGAAAGAAAAGAAATCTACATGCATTATTGTAACTGTTGAACTGTATATGTTGTAATTGAGGAGACTGGAACAAAACAGGTTGATCTCAGTCCAGCCAACTTTAAAATATATCTGGAATTAAATTTACTTTATGGGATAAGCTATAAAGATGTTATACCACAGTTTTAAATGGAGCCAGAGATGCAAGGTCTGTGCTAGAGAACAGTTTGTAGCTCTTGCAGGAAGAGTAGAATGGTTTTATTCTTTTATGGCTTACAGATGCTTTAATAAAACTTAGCTAAAGGTCTAGTGTGTACTGCAACACATAGGTGGTAAACCCTGGCAGCTTCTAGTGAAAGGGGATAGTGCGGGAAACACAGTCAGATGACCAGATGTATGTGAAGTAATTCTGTAAGCCAGAAATAATATTTAGATATTAGTAGGAGATTGCTCTCAGTATTCTGTATTCTATCTTGGATTTGTCAACAAGGACCATTTACTCACGGCATCTTGCCTTGCTCTACCCCTTAAGTAGGAACAGTAACTCTCTAGATTTGTTAGGAAGAATAATTAAGCATTATTTTTCTTTAACTGTGTGAATCTTTCCAGCTGTATTATTTTTAATATTTCCTGTGACTGAAACTGTGCTGTATACTATAAATATTTATTCAGTATGTTCTTGTTCTTCTATTATTTATTATTAAATATATTTAAACTTGTCATTGTGGCTGGTCCTTTCTGGAAAATATTTAAGTTTTGAGATAATTCCATATATTTATTTGGTGATAACTCTGGCCACTCATGAAAGCCTTGCTGTTTGGTCAGCATTACCATTTGTATTAATATTAATTTCACTCAGTATAACTGGATACCCTTGCAAGAGCCTTAGGTAGCTGGCTTTGTAGTGCCTGGTGGCAGAGATAACTACCTTATAATCTGGGCAGGAGGAGGCACAGTGGGTTAATCCATGTCAGCCTTTTCCAGATGTGTGTGTGTGTGTGTGTGTGTGTGTGTGTGTGTGTGTGTGTGTGTGTGTGTGTGTGTGTGTGTGTGTGTGTGTGTCAGCTACTTGGAGCAGGGACACAAAGCACTGGTTTCACAGAGAGTGTGGTGAAGGACTTGGCTTGGGCATTTGGATGAAGACTTAAATCTGCAGCTCTGCCAGTGGGGAGCCTTACTGGGGAGAGACAGAAATAGAAACCCATACCCTGGGCTGAGTGTGTACCCTGTGTGCTCTTAAGGGAAATTGTGCTTGATGCAGGCAGGTCTGCATCTGGAAATACTGAGTGCATCCATTTGTATTCCAAGTGAAAGTCCTTTTCCAGTGTCAGTGGTGAGTACTCAGGCTCCTTGATTATTGGCCTAGAGTAGGGATGTCACAATATATATACATTTTCTTAGATACAACAGTACAGTCTAATATACATGTATATTTCTCTTCTGATCAGCAGGACACACTGTTGGTACATTTTTTAACATAATCAGTTTTACAAATACATTTCTCAACACAAGCATCTGTATAAATCAGTTTGATATACAAATGACATATAATTCTTTGCAAAATTCCAGCGAGCTATACTGGCATATGTTACACATTCACAGCCCAACTTCTCCTAGGCATAGCTGACAATACCTCACATCGTCACATCTCTCACCCCTTTAAAGACTCAAGCTAGTTTTTCAAGTGGCCTTTGGGAAACATAGCCTGAGGGGAGTTAGCCTGTCTGGGAAGACATTAACCCATACCCTGTCTTGAGAACCCATCTGCACTAGCATTGTTGACCCCACACTTGTTGCACTGTCATGCCATATGCCTGCATCCCTACACTCCACCTTAGTAATTGATATTTTGCTTGCTGGGTCAATGTAGCCATAGATCCCACTCAGTCTCCTCCAGCCTCCCACTGTAAATACTCAGCACCAGGGCTTCCCTATCATGGTAGGGCTTTATTATGTTAACATGGTACAATATGCGCCCCTGCCTAGCAGTTCTACCATGTAGTTAACATCACTGACCTTCCTCACCACTTTGACGGGTCCCTCCCATGCTGCCTGCAGCTTATTGTGTCTGACAGAAATGAGAATCATAACCTGCTTTCCCAAAGCATACTCTTGGGTTCGAGCATTTCTGTCACACCAGACCTTTTTCTGCTGTTAGGCTCCTGCCAGGTTCTCCTGGGCCAAGCCCGTGTGCTACCTATGCGTTGTTCTGAGGTTTATGACATATGCCACAACATACTCCTTGTGGGATTCACACTTACCCTCCGACTCATCACAAATCAAATCTAAAGGTTCCCTCACCCTATGCCCAATGCAGTAATTCAAAGGGTGAAAAAATGTGGATGATTCTGGGGTACCTCTCTGTATGCAAACAGCAGATGGGGGAAATATCTGTCCCACTCTCTCTAAAACTGGTCTGCAAATGCCTGTAGCATGATCTTTAGTGTGGAGTGTAACCTCTCCACAAGACCATTAGTTTTGGGATGGCAGGGGGTGGTCTTTAGGTGCTTCACCCTACAGTGCTTCCACAGACAAGCCAGCATGTCTGGCACGAAATTAGCACCTCTGCCAGTCAGTATTTTTTTGGGAAAAACCTACTCTGCTGAAAATCTCTAACAAAACATTTACTACCTTCTCTGCCTTGGTGGAGGGCAGAGCCACTGCTTCAGGATATCTAGTAGCATAATCTACTACCACCAGGATATACTTTTTCCCTTTGGACCTTGGAGTACTCAGAGGCCCCATAATACCCATAGCTACCCTCAGAAATGGATCCTCAATCACAGGGAAAGGCATCAAGGGAGCTTTGACCTTGTTTCCTGCCTTGCCTGCTTTTTAGGCACTGCTCACAGGTCCTGCAGTATGCTGTTACATCTCTTCCAACCCAAGGCCAATAAAAGTTCTGCATAATATACCTCTTGGTACACTTTATGTCCATATGACCTAGAAAAGGAATGTCATGGGCTATGGCTAGAATTGCAAGATGGTAGGCTCTAGGCACTACCAACTGCTGTATTACCTCGCCCTCCTAGCCCTCCCTCACGGGTCTATTCTCTGTAAAGTAATACTAATAGTACACAGACTCCCATGTTCCTACTGAACCAGGTTTCTCCTTAGATACCTCCCTCAAGCCTCTTAGTGTAGGGTCTGAGAGCTGAGCCTGTCTCAAGTCTCTAAGTCTCTCTTTGTTACCCTTCCCAGCTCCCTTTCCAAAGGAAGCGTGGTATCCTGTGACAGCGGTGCATCACTGTCAGCCTGGGTACTACCACTCACCTCTGCCCTTGCAGTCACTCTGTCCAAGGGAACATCAGTACCTACCAGCAGCTGTGGCTCATCTTCAGGCTCACTGCTACAGGGTAGCTCCCTCCTTGAAATAGCCACTTCAGCAGCCCTGGCTTCAGGTGCTGGGTCTGTCTGGGTCTCCCCCAGGCTACCAGACCCACATGCCTGTCTCCAAGTCTGACTGCATGTAACCAAGCCTGACTGCATGTAACTGCATGTACACAAGGTACTACATTATCAAGATCGTTCCCTATCACAAAATCTGCAGGGATATCCTAAAACACACCTACTTGCTTGCTTCCTTTTTCACCCTCCCAGTCAAGGTGAACTCTGGCCAAAGGCATTTGGAATGGGGTCCCTCCTAAAGCTCTGACTTCAGTGGAGTGCCCCAATCAAGTACTGCTCCTCTTTAACCACTGCAGGCTTCACAATGGTTATGTCAGAGGCTGTGCCTCTCTTAGCAGTAGCCTGTTTTCCATCCACTAAGATCAGATATACACTCTGGTAATAGTGTGGTACCCCTGCTGTCTCCAGATAAGTTAACACTGGCATATTGTTATTCATACTTGCTGCCCCCCCACCTTTTGTTCTCCACCTTGTTTCCATGGACATCTATATGATACATGGCCCCACGGGTTACACTTAAAACATTTAACCCTTGATCCTGGCCATGTACCTGAACTAGTGGCTTCCCCTGTTACTGGCGGACTCTATTGGGGTGGTTTAGGCTGCCCACTATGGGCTCCCTTACATCCATGTGCAGCACTGGGTATCCCCTTCCTGTGCAGTGATGCCCTGCTTGCTAAGTAGAGATCCCCTTTTTTCCCCAGGTCATCTGCAGAGTTACAGCCAACGTGATTCTTATGTCATCAGGAAAAGAGCTGCTAAGGGCTTGTCCCGTCACCAAAAGTTCTGCCAGCCCTTCAAAAGTGGTGACTTGACATTCACTCACCCACCCATGAAAATAAGTGCTTAACTTAGCAATATAATCACACACATTTTCATCTGCCTTATGTTTATGCTCAACAAAACTTTTTTCTGTATGCTTCAGGTGTTAACTTAAAAACATTCTAATAAACACTGCTTTACTGTATCATAGTTTAAACAATCGGACAATTTAGAAACAGCAGTTACAACTTCACCATGGAGTAAGGTGGTCAGGAACCATACCCAGAGCCATTGGTCAGCATTATAGTGTTTACATACCCTTTCACATATATTAATAAAACTATCAAAATTATCACCCTCTGTAAACTGTGGAAGAAATGTTCTGATCTTTATTCCTTCTAGTGCTCGGTTATTCCCTTCCCCATTACCTCCATGACCCTGGTGAAGAGTCAGCATCTCCCTCTCACATTGGTGCTGCTTCTCCTTTTCTTTGGCCTCCAAACTTCACAGTCTCTCATTTTCTTCAGCCTCCAAATGCCACAATCTCACTGTTGATTCGAATTCCTAATGCTTGGCCTCCAGTTCACGTCTTGTTAATTCCAGATGGATCTTTAAATCTTCTGAGGAAAGGGTGAACTGTCCTGCTTATGAGGACTGGAAATTCCCATCACTAAACTGGTTATCCTCCTGGTTACTGGTCTGAGCTGTGATTAAGGCTGAAATCATTTCTTCTTTATCAGATTGGCATGCACCAGTCCTTTGGCTTCATACATGTTGGCCAATTGGTTCTTTGTCAGCTTGCCATAATCCTCTACTGAGATCTTTGCTTGCTTTCCCTGACTAAACTAAACTAACAAAAAATTAAATAAATAAAACTATTGTGAAATGAAACTGTGAATGTTTACCTTGTGGCTGCTGAGAATAAAAATACCTTCAGTGGCAACTTCCTACAGGCTACAGAAGTTTAATTAATATCCCACCACTGCCTACCATTATGTGATGCCCCCTGTCTGGCCTAGTAATCAAGCAGCCTGATTCCTCGCCACTAACACTGGAGAGGAATGTTCACTTGGAACAAAAACAGATACACACAGTATTTCCAGATGCAGCTATCTGCATCAAGCACAATTTCCCTTAACAGCACACCGGGAACACACTCAGTCCAGGGAGTGGATCTCTCTCTCTCTCTTTCTCCAGGGCCCCAGTGAGACTCCCCACTTGCAGAGCTGTAGAGTTGAGTCCTCAGCCAAGGGCCCAAGCCATATCCTCCACCACTCTCTCTGTGAAACCAGTGCTTCATGCCCTTGCTCCAAGCAGTTGACACACACACTCTTTGAGATTTGATTCATACACACACACACACACACACACACACACACACACATACACACACCTGAGAAAGGATGGCACAAATTACTATAAGGTGGTTACTGCCACCAAACACTCCAAGGTCAGCTACTCTAAGGCTCTTACAAGGTTACCCTATTACACTGAGTTAAATTAATATTAATACAAGTGATAGTGTTTGGCCAATGTAGTAAGGCTTTCAGGAGTGGCCACAGAGTCATCAAAAGGATATAAGTACTCTTAAAGGTTAAAATATTCTCTAAAGGACCAGCCATAATAACAAGTTTAAATACAGTTATAATAAATAATAAAAGAACATGACAATACTAAATGTCTATTTACAATAAACACCAGAGTTTCAATCACAGTAAATAATAAAATAACTCAGATGAATAGATTCACACAGATATAGAAAATTAACTACTCTCACTATATTTTCCTGACTGATATAAAGAATTACTATTCCCTGGTTCACTTACTAGAGCAAGGAAAGATGAAGTAGGTCAGAAGTCCTCCTTCTTTCTCAGGTTACAAAACCAGAGTGCTCTCAGACTTCAGTCTCATCTAGTATTAAAAGCCATAATTTCAGTGATGGATTACAGAATAGCATCATATACATCTGGTCACATGACTTCTGGTTCCCATGTTAGCCCCCCACTTTCCAAGCAAATGACCCAGAATTTTGCACATATGTGTCAGTAATATACACACACACATACAGCTTTGCTAAGATCTGCTGCAGCTCCTGGAAGTCATAAACAATAAAACACTTCCACTCATCCTACAGGAGCTAATAAACCATTCTTTGGCACATACTTTTCATCTCTGGCTGCAATCAGAACTGTATGATACAATCTTTATGGCCTAAATTAAGTAATTTAATGTCACAACATTTTTCAAATTAACAGGACTGACATTAACCTCTCCCTTTCCAGTGTCTTCTGTTGACATATATACATTTACTCAGTTACACCAGTATAGTCTGATATACAGTGGGTATAAATAGTTTACACACCCCTGTTAAAATGCCAAGTTTTTGTGATATAAAAAAATGAGACCACAATCAATCATTTCAAAACTTTTCCTACTTTTAATATGACCTATAATCTGTAAGATTCAATTGAAAAACAAACAAATCTGTTTGGAGAAAAAATATAAAAAAATAAAAAAACATACAATAAGCTGGTTGCATAAGTGTGCATACCATTAAACTAATACTTTGTTGAAGCACCTTTTGATTTAATTACAACATTCAGTCTTCTTGCGTAGGAGTCTATCGGTATGGCACATCTTGACTTGGCAATATTTGCCCAGACTTCCTTGATAAAGCGCTCCAAATCTGTCAGATTGTGAGAGTATCTCTTGTGCACAGCCCTCTTCAGGTCACCTCACAGATTTTTCTATTGGATTTAGGTCTGGGCTCTGGCTGGGCCATTGCAAAACTTTAATTTTTTTACTATTCAGTGGGACGCACTTTAGCTATACTGGCATATGCTACACATCCACTGCCCTACTTCTCCTGGCGTAGCTCACAATACCTCATATCATTGCACCACATATGAAAAAAGAAACTGAAACACACAGAATATTAACTGCTCTAACTTTTTGTACTGCCATTTGAATTAGATTTCAAATCAAGAAGTTAAATAACCTTTCTTACACTTAGCACATTTCCAACAATTAAATGTGGCAAAATGTGTTCCAAATGGCTGCTGTCTGTCATTTTTTTAATGCTTCAGTCCTCATCACCTCAATATCTTTAGGTCCTTGACTGTATTTTTTAAATCATGACTACTCAGTCATTTCTGCCTATTTTTCAGTTCAACAACTACAAAACATATTTAGTATAATTGATTGGTATATACAGCTTTTGGGTTTTTACGTGTAATAAAATCTCTTGTTAAACTTCAAAATACAAGTGATAGCAGACTTCCCTATAGATTTTAATTTTAATTTTCACTGCTTCTTTTTGTTACAGGGTGTATTCCTTAATACTGACTCACCATGTAAAATGTAATAAAGTACAGGGGTCCAGGGAAGTAAATATTGTCGGAAGAAATATCCGGGGAATTGTTTGGCTAGGCTTGTATAGGGCCGATAGCCTAATACCAACCTATGAACAACACTGCAAACATAAGTAGATTAAGAAGAACCTTATAGGCTATTTTTTTGGAAAAAAAACACATTTAAGAATACTAAATAAATGTTTCACCTACAGTTCGTAAGTAAGAAAATGAACCTAAAGAAAATGCAGCAAAGGAAATAAGCAAAGGAAAATGCAGGAACATGTCATTTTACTTCTAACTACAATGGAATAACATTTCAAGGCTACCACCAGTGACAGGAAAAGCCTATAGTGTTAGTCACTGGAGATACAAATTCCAAATTTCCCACACTAGTGAAGGCCAACAAATGTCATCTATAGTTCATTAAGGGTAAGTCAGTTTTTTGTTTGTTGCTATGTTTGATTTTATACTGAGGTACATGATGTGTTTTTTCTTCTGTAAAGCATTAATTACCAGAACCAGAAAGGCCACCACATAATTTGGTGCTCTCTGCTAATTTCATTGGCTAGAATTTCAGGGGTAGTAGAAACAATATAAGTTTGTAATGCATACCATTAATGATCAGAAGTTAACAGAAGGATATTATATTGTGAAACAATGCACAGGTGCAGGTAAAACAGTTTGTTTCACACAGGGGGCTCTACTAACTCCTTCCATAAACAAAATATCTCAGTTTGCTTTTGTTTTAGTAACTTGTCTCACCATTATACATTATTCTATCTCCATAAGGGTGTCTCTGGATTTTTTAGGTGCCAGCTGCAGATTTGTTTACCATCTGCTCTCTCCAAGCTTTCTTCTTTGCTTTACTTCTCTTTCTCATAGTATACTGACACAAAGACCCCTGGGGTCAAACAATGCTTGCCACATAACTTGTAATCCTTCTGCTGATCCCTTTTTGTTAGGTACCCGCTGAATTGCTAGAGCACAAGTGGCTGAAACCATAACATTTTGTATGTAACATTGTCTTTCCATATGATTGGCAGTTATGAAATAGCAAGCAATGATGAATAACAATAGGTGCTTATTACCAGGGGTGTTTATGCAAGAAACAGGCAAAATGCACTCACTTACCATCTTCCTATCCAAGGTAGTATGACCCTGAATTGTGAATATAGAGGCTGGGAATGACTCCTACATAGGAAATAATTTCTCTGTCTGCTGACTCCTAATCTTTTCTTATGCTATAGAAGTCCCTGCAGTTACTGATATTACAAACCTATGGATAATGTAGGGCACACTGCTCTCTACAAGATATTACAGTTATGGCCTTCTTCTTTGCTTTGGTAATTCACTAGTTATCTTTTTGTCAATATGTTTTGTATTAAATAAACACTATTCTTCCTGATGATCCATTCCACTGTCTTATCTTCCACTAATTAAGCTATCTTTATAATATTGGGGAGAATTGTTTTTAACCTTCAAGAATATCACTTCCCCGTTCACCTTCTGCTGGCAGTGTGTCTCTTGTAGTATTTTGTCATTCTTAACCAGCTACAGATAAATACAAACATTCTATAAGATGAAAATATTCCTCTTTCCACTAAATCATTTCAATCTCTACTTCTGAAATGTTCTACAATCTCTTTCATATAAGTACTGTAATTAGAGATTCTCTCCTGTATAAAGTATTCATTTTCTTACTTATGAACTTTAGGTGAAACATTTATTTAGCATTCTTAAATGCGTTTTTTTTTTCAAAACACGAGCCTATAAGGTTCTTAATCTACTTATGTTTGCAATGTTGTTATACTTTATACTAACTACTCTTCTCTGAGAGTACATGTTATTTGCACATCTGGCCTTGACCGTATGAGTGCTCTTATAGGTTCACAGGTAAGTACTAGATTAGCTGCCATTATGGGCTATTTTAAGCCTGGCCAACTTCCCTTTTTGTGCTTGAAATAACCTATCCCATTTGGTTATAGACTGGCCTTATCCATATCAGTGTCTGTAAGGTGATATTTTACTTGAGGGCCTCACCAGTTAGTTTCGCGCAGAAGTGGACGTGTCGCGAACTGAGTGACAAACCGGTCTGCATATGTAATTAGCCTTCAAGTAATCGCGCGTGCATCATGATGTGAGAATATTAACGTAAATTAAATGTACATACTACTTCCAAAACACAAAAGGTTAATGCACTACAAACCCTTACTTTAGACGATAGAAGCAGAAACATAAAGTGAATATTTCAAGCAACATCCAGCAAGATGGGCAAACGGTAGCACTAGAAGGATACAATACGAAATATTTTTTGCTGCTTTTGCCGTTTGCCCATCTGGCTGGATGTCACTAGAAATATTCACTTTATGTTTATTTAATGTTTATAATTTAGTTTAGTATAAAAAAGTTTAATTAGCCTTCAAGTAATCACTCGTGCTAACGCTATAAAAGTATGCATCAGTATGTGGCTAACTATGCATACATGATATGAGAATATTAACGTAAACACAAAAGGTTAATGCACTATAAACCCTTACTGTAGACGATAGGGAAGCAGAAACAGGCAGGGTCATATACCACCCCAGTTTGTAACAGCCTGCTTCTTGGAGTTAACCCACATCGATAATTACAGCCTCTCACAAGTTTTTACTTTGTAATTCAAAAGATATCGCCGTTATTCAGACGTTTGATAAGGTAACTAGAAAATGTAATATTACTGATGTTGGTAACGTTTTACTGTTTTATTTATTGTTATATTAAATATCAGTGCGCTTGTTTTCTTTTTTTGACATCCGATGGTACATTTGGAGGGAATGCATATTCATGAATGACATATCACGGGGGTGGGTTTTGGGCGGGGCTTGCTACTGCGCATCTGGTGAGGTCCTCAAGTAAAATATCGCCGTCTGTAATAAAATATTACCTCAATGAGAACAACTGGGATCATACCATAGGTAATTTGAGTTGACCCATGCATGGGATAAAGCATTTATGAGCTGCCTCTGTCCAGTAGTAGTACTGGGGGCGGTCCTGGGGTAAATTTTCTGTTTTTCCATCCATAGATCTAAGTTGCATTTGAATATGAACAGGGATGAATTTTATTTTATGTGGATGGGGAGTCTGTTCCACAGCAGCCGTATCCTCTGTGAGATATACACCTGTCCCTACAAATCATTCAGATGATGTTGCGGAAGAGGTTTACATCTCTAGACTGATTATTTCTGATGGAATTTGACTTGCTAATGCACAGTAAATCCATCAATAGTGGGTCAGAGGATGCCTTTTATGCCAAACGCAGGTCACCTCTTAGCAAAGTGAAGGATACAGAGTATAGTGAAATGGCTTTGAACAGATCCATGTAGAACATGTTGTTTAGGCCTTGTATCCTTTTAGTACGGTATCTCTGTGGTCATTACAGTTGTTGCATGTGTCTGAACAGATACATGCCAAATGAGCATTATATTCAATGAATGGACTAATGAAGGCTGAGTAAAGGAGGACAACGGCATCCCTATATCTAGACACAAACCCCGTTTTATAAACTGTGATATATAGAAGGACTTTCTTACAACAATAGACACATGTTGGTCAAAAGGTAGGTCACTGCCCATAAGTTCATATATCCTAAAGAAGTGGATCAACTCTTAGGAGTATGTTGTTAATGTGGTAGTTCCCTGGGAAAGATGACTTCCCAAAGGAAACAATAATGCATTTTTTTGGTATTTAGTTTCAGTCCATGATTTTGGCATCAGTTATTTATTAACAATTAGATTTTGTAATCAAGATGGCTTCCCAATTAACACTATGCCAGCTGGCCTAATCCTTTGTTTCTTATGTTTTATAAATATGCTCCTGACAAGTTCCACTATTATCACAGTCACCTTTCTGGCACAACCATGTTGTACTACAATGACATAAATCCTGCTGTATTAACTATTAAATCTTTTTTCTTTCTTTTTTCTTTCAGCTGCTCCTATTAGGGGTCACCACAGTGGATCATCTGTTTCCATTTCTTCTTGTCCTCTGCATATTGCTCTGCCACACCAACCACCTGCATGTCCTCTCTCACCATATTCACAAACCTTATCTTAGGCCTTCCTCTTTTCCTGTTACCTGGCAGCTCCATCCTTGCAACCTTCTCCCAATATGCCCAGCATCCCTCCTCAGCACATGTCCAAACCAACGTAATCTCATTCCTCTGACTTTGTCTCCAAAGTGTCAAAACCTGAGCTGACCCTCTAATACACTCATTTCTAATCCTGTCCATCCTTGTGACACCCAATGCAAATCTTAACATCTTTAACTCTGCCACCTCCAGTTCTCACTCCTGTCTTTCATCAGTGTTACCGTCTCCAACCCATATAACATAGCTGATCTCACTTTCATCTTGTAGATGTTCCCTTTCATTCTTACTGGTACCCGTCTGACACAAATTACTCCTAACAATCCTCTCTACCTGCTCCACCCTGCCTGCACTCTCTTCTTCACCAGTCTTCTACACTAACCATTACTCTGAACTGCTGATCCCAAGTATTTAAACTCATCCACCTTCACCAACTCTACTCCCTGCATCCTCACCATTCCCCTGTCCTCCCTCTCATTCACACACATATATTTTGTCTTAGTCCTGCTGACCTTCATTCCTCTCCTCTCTAGAGCATATCTCCACCTCTCCAAGGTTTCGTCAACCTGTTCCCTACTTTCACTACAAATCACAATGTCATCTGCCAACATCATAGTCCATGGGAACTCCAGTCTGATCTTGTCAGTCAACCTGTTCATCACCACTGCAAATAAGAAAAGGTTCAAAGCTGATCCTTGATGTAATCCCACCACCACCTTGAATGCATCCATAAGTCAAAACTCACCACTGTCACACTGCCCTCGTACATATCCTATACCACTCTTACATGTTGCTCTGCCACTCCTGACTTCCCCAAACAATACCACAACTCCTCTCTAGGCACCCTGTCATATGCTTTCTCTAAGAACACAAAACACAATGCAACTCCTCTATACTTCTCCATCAACACCATCAGAGTAAACATAGCATCTGTAGTGCTCTTTCCTGGTATGAAACTGTACTGCTGCTCATCATCACCTCCCTTCTTAACCTAGCTTCCACTACTCTTTCCCATAACTTTATCCTGTAGCTGATCAATTTTGTTCCCCTGTAGTTACTACAGCTCTGCACATCACTCTTATTCTTAAAAATCGGTACCAATACATTTCTTCTCCACTCCTCAGGCATCCTCTCACTTTCCAAGATTTCGTTAAACAATCTAGTTGAAAACCCCACTGCCATCTCTCCTAAACACATCCATGCTTCCACATTCTCCTTCTAATCCAGTGCACTTCCTGATTCACTATCCCCACATCATCCAACCTTCTCTCTCTCTCTATCATTCTCTTCATTCATCAGCCCCTCAATGTACTCTTTCCATCTGCTCAACACACTCGCCTCACTTGTGAGTACGTTTCCCTTATTATCTTTTATTACCCTAACCTGCTGCATACCTTTCCCAACTCGGTCCCTCTGTCTACCCAATCTGTACAGGTCCTTTTCTCCAGTGTCCATCCTTTCATACTACTCGCCATATGTCTTATCCTTAGCCTTTGCCACCTCTCTCTCTTCACCATATGTTTCATCTCCTTGTACTTCTGTCTGTCTGTCTGAGGTGGCTTACTGGTATAGTGCTTTGATTATGGTGTGCAGGGTTCTGGGTTCAAATCCTGCAAGGGTTATTTATACATGAGCAGGTTCTGTAGTGTAGCAGTTATCACATCTGCTTAACACGCAGAAGCTCCTGGGTTCGATCCCCAGTGGAACCATTATGGGGTGGGAGGTTGGCATAATGGTTAAAGTGTTTACCTTATAAACACAAGGTGCAGGGTTTGATTCTGACATGGGGTAATTGGCTAGGCTTATAAAAGCCCACATGGGCAGTTAGCCTAGTACTAATCTATGAACCTGTGAACCTATGTCTACTTTCTCCATCTCTCTGACAATCCCAGTTCTTCTTCGCCAACCTATTCTTCTGTAAATCTAATGTGAAAATTACTACATACTGTCATTATATTCTTGTTATACTATTATAAGATTTTTATTCTTGTTATGTAAAGAACTTTTCTCCCTGGAGCTCTGCTGAAAATGAGTGAAGTCCATACCTGTCAACTCTACAGATTTTCGCCTCATATTTTTCATCTGTTTCTTATAAAATTGTGTTTTTCTGTCAAATCACCGGTAAATCATTGAGGGTTAAACTCGGAAAATAATGACAGACACTGACACTTGAGTTTAAGACTTCATACCTTTCAGAAAATTAATGCTAATGCAAAACCTGTTATTTTATAAACTTTCTAAGTCTGTAAGTGCAATATTTAAAAAAGTGCCCCTATTTTTGGGCTTTTCTCCTACCATTATTGATGGCTTTGTCCAGATTTTTTGTTCTAAGAGGTTGAGAGGTTTGGTGAAGTCCATTCAGACAATCCTAGCAACTTAATACAATTAATCAATCAATCCATTTGTCCTCATATAATAATGTCCATGCACCTAATATGTTTACTATTAGAAGGCATAGCCAGGTAAGAGTTCAACCCTTTCTTGATGACATTAAGGCTGAAATAATGTATACCTTCCACTTTCATTGCTGGCAAGGCAATATTTAACCACTTGATTGAGGTCTTATTAACAGACCTGAAAAATATGGGTAAAACTACAGTGGATATAAAAACTGTACACACCCCTGCCAAAATGCCATGTTTTTGTGATATAAAAAAAATGAGACCATAATAAATAATTTCAGAACTTTTCCCACCTTTAATGTGACCTATAACCTGTACAATTCAATTGAAAAACAAACAAATCTGTTAGGGGGAAAAAATATAAAAAAAAATAAAATAATATAATATACATGAATATTGAGTTCTTTATACCAATCTGCTCCCTATAAATACCTTGTACTACATGAATAGGGGTCTACTTGATAGCATAGAAAATCCACACACCCGAAAACAATAACACCGAGATGAAAACACCGAATTGTTACTTAACCAACTCCACACAACACAGAGAATTCACTGAACGAACGTAACTGGTCAGCCAACAAGGACAAGAAAAAACATAGAAGGACTTCAAACTCACACAAGTGGAGGGCTTCACCCCCACACCCTCCTAACTAACTATACCATCTCCGAGATTGCACTATAGCAGGGAAAAGGGCAGACTCCCAAATGTTGGCCAACTGCTTCCTTTTCCTGGGTAACTTGTCAGTTATGTCAGGACTCATTTAACTGAAGATTTGTCTCTGTGTTATCATTTTCAGGTACGTGGGTTTACAATCTTATCACATAGACCCATGAATAGATGCCCAGTACTTCTAACTTACCCTTTGAAAAAGACAAATAGTATACTCATTTTGAAAATTCAAATACTCAATCCAAAAAGCAATAAATGTATTACATTGGGTAGCATAGTATGTCTTACATTCTCAAATTAAGAATTCCTCACTCACGTACATAAAATTACACAAATACAAAAGGTTAATACAATTCATCAACAATACACTATCATGGCTCTCCATGGTTTAAAGCAACCACATTGCATTCAACCACTAGGCCCTTCTTTACTGTCTTGAATCCTTATATCACCAATGCAGGCAATGGACTACCTGGACTCTTCCTTCTACATATGAGTCCACAATAATTGTAAAAACAGTTTTTCCTTGGTGAATTCACTGACAAGTATACCTGCAATCCACACACATCTGTTAAACACTTAAATAAGCAAGTCATCTCAGCTGTCATCTTGCGGTTCCTTGTATAAGGTCAAATTAAAATATGTAGTAATAGAAGTCCACACTCATTAAGAATGTTCCTAACTCAAGAGAACATTTTATGTCCTAATCATATATAAAAGATACATTTCTAAAATAAGCAGCTTTTTTTTTATTTATTTACTGTTAGGTTCACCCTGAAGGGACAAGAGACAACGGGTCAATACAAAAGCAATTACAAATTGCAGAGGTCCCATTTACTTAAAAAGACAGCTACCACCAAACTAAAACTTACAGTCATCCTCTTAAGCATAAATGATCATGTCAACTAACTGTAACTCTAACAAGGTCTCAGAATAATCACAACTGGGCTGCCACACCTACATAGCCATGTCACTCAGATTCCGTAATTTGAAGGAACCCAATATATTGCTAAATATACTGTACAACATCAGCAGATGAGTTTTCACTTTTATCAATAAAGCTGTTAAGGATCGTCCTTACAGACATGGAAACCATAGACACCCTAGCAAATTCACTTAAATAAAATCTGTTATGCATTCCCTTACATATCAAACTGGGAATTCCACTCAAATTACAGATCTCAGCTATCCAGCTGACAACATTACATAACTCACATCAATCCTACCAACTTTAACCCATGGAACTACATGCTGAAAAAAGCTCATCTCACATTTACCATCCAGAATAACTTTTCAACAAAAATACTGCAACCTACACAAGCGTGAAGTCCAGCCATCATTTCCCCACTCAGCCATCACTGAACAAATTTCCCTCTGGTGTTATCAAGCTTAAAAGTATAATATAATATTATCATTTGATAAGAACTCCTAACAAAACTAGAACTTGAATATTTAGAATAAGAAGACAAAGGTTCAGTCCCACAACATATGCCAGCTACAGAGTAAAAAGTAGTGGCATACTAATGTATATATTTTATCATTTTTGCATAATTGCTTTAATATGTATAATACAAAAAGAACTGTTAGTGTTTCTCTTAGTTAAATCATCATCGTCATTATCTTCATCATCAACCCCCTTTTTCCTATCTTCTACGTATAGTCAGGGGGGTTGCATCAACTGTTGCCATCTCTCCTGATTCAATGCCACTCTCTTATATTCTTCAACAGTCATACCTGCCATTTACAGGTCTTCTGTCATACAATCCATCCATCTCTTTGCTGGCCACCCTCGTTTTCTGTTGGCCTTGTTCCTGACTTTGCCAATTCTTCTTTACCAGACTGTCTTCTGCCTTCCTGCACATGTGCTCAAACCACTGTAATCTGTTCTCTTTGACATTCTCTAATTGGAGCTACATAGGTTTCTGTTCTGATGCACTCATTTCTTCATTTGCCCCCATTGTGCATCCTATCATCCATCTCATACATTTCAGCTCCATGACTTTAGCTTCATCCACTGCTCTGTCTGCACTGCCTAGGTTTCCATACCACACAGTACTAATGGTTGCACTACTGTTTTGATCACCTTAATTTTCAGCTTCTTTTGCATTCTTCTATCACACCCTACTACTGACACTCTGTGCAAGATGGCTACAGCCCTCCTGATTCTAGCTTAAACCTCTTCATTTAGACTTCCCTTCATCTCAACCACCCCTCATAAATACATGAAACTCATTGTCTGTTCCACTATTTCCCTTCTATCTCAATTGTTCAGCTTCTTTTGGTTTCCCCCTCTCGCTGCCTTTACAACTGTCTTATCTGTACTCAGTTTCATCCCATGTACCTCCACTTTTGCATTTCATTTCCCTATCAATTGAAGTTCATGTTCAGAGTCTGCCTGTAATGCCAATTTGTCTGCATATGGCAGCTTTGCTGATC